>NC_141145.1:66225564-66355564 GCF_053477565.2 Lygodium microphyllum
ATATATGGATATGTATGTGGAGAGAGAGAGAGAGAGAGAGAGAGAGAGAGTGTGTGTGTGTGTGTGTGTGTGTGTGTGTGCCCTTGTGTGTGTGTGTGTGTGTGTGTGTGTGTGTGTATGCGTGCGTGCGTGCGTGCGTGCGTGCATGTGTGTGTGTGTGTGTGTGAGTGAGTAAGTGAGTAGTAATTGATTAAATATAAAATTAGTTAATTAATGAATTAATTAAGAAAAGCAAGTTTTTTTGCTTTTTATATATAGATATACATATACATATATATATGGATATGTATGTCGAGAGAGAGAGAGAGAGAGAGAGAGAGAGAGAGAGAGAGAGAGAGAGAGAGAGAGAGAGAGAGAGAGAGAGAGAGTGTGTGTGTGTGTGTGTGTGTGTGTGAATGAGATGCGGGGGCACGGGGCGGGGCGAGGCGAGGCAAACGGACTGTGGCGGATGCAATGTGAGTGGGCAAGCAAGCCGGACGAGCTTGGGATGATGTGGGTGTGAGCTTAGGTAAGGTCCCTTCCCCCCCCCCCCCCCCCCCCCCGCCCCCCCCCCCCCAAAAGAAGGGGGTATCGGCGATCCCACTGGGGGCCAAAATGCCCACCACACCATGAAAGCTGGATTTTAGGAGCCGTGCTTGAAGCATTTAAGGCAATTTTTGGAGCAAAAAGTGCCCAAGAAGTGCCAAATATCAAATTTTCATGAAAGTTCAAACAACAACAAATGGCTGAGCTAGAGTTTTCCTAGATGCATCTTGACGTCAGAAATCAAACGCAAGTCTCGGTTCATCGATGGGAGGTCCATTGACTCCCCATTTAATCCCCACAAGGTTTAGCGCTCTCAAGCAGCTATGTGATTCGAGAGCCAGAAAGTGTGCGACGAGGCCCAAGTTTATATATTTCGACATCACGAAGTCATCCAGCAAGTCGGATCGCAATTATGAGTTCATTTACCCCTCCAAATGGGCTGAAACCACTTGGTTCCCAATGTGAACATGGAAGTTTTGAGTTAGATAATTTATAAATGAAATGAAACTTTTAAAAAATATACAACATTCATGTCGAGCAGGTGGGGGCATTTTTTAATTTGCGCCCCAAAATTTGGGATTTTTGTGTCTTTTCATGCCTCAACAATCATGAGAGATAATGATGGATCTGTGATTTATGGAAGGAGAGCAAGATTTTGGCTATAATCTTATGAAATATGATGAAGGGAATGAAATTCTGAAAATCTAGTCTTTCTCTCTCCTCTCTCTCCTTGATGTTTGTTTCATATGGATCAATTCATGAGAGAAGGGGGTGGAGTGTGTTGAAAGATGTGGATCAAATGATGATGTTGGAGCGATGGAGGACGTAGATCAGGCTGAGAGAGTGCCTCAATGGCAAAGAAGAAGCATCAGTGGAGCTGGGACATCTATGAGATACGAGCCTCGAAATCGCAGTTTATATGCATAAGTGATCTTTTCTTTAGTTTTATGATAAATTATTGAAGAAATTGCTTGAGGATGATTTGTATTGGTTTCCCATGTTGTGTTTTCTCAAAAATGCTAAGGAAAAATCAAAAAATTCAGTACTATAATAATTTTCCCTTAAACACACAAAACCCACAAGTTTGCGATTTTCATGGAAATAATGGAATTTGGGGTTTTTGTTAGGTTTTTGGGTTCATATGAGATGAAAATGAATATGAAAATACTATTGAGTATACTTGATCAGAAAAAGCCAATAACTATAAAATATCATAACTTTTTGGAAAAATAAATAGAAAATAATAATAATTTTAGTTTTTGCTTCTAAACATTTAGAGAAAAATACACCTATGTTCGTGAACGTATAACAAGGCTAGAGCATGAGGATCAAGCCTCAATCAAGCCTTGTTTCTATGTTAAAGTATGTTTTTATCAAATTTTTACATAAAAATTTACACAAAAATGAACGCTACATCTACCCAATGAATGCAAAATCTAAACGGAAAGGGGAAGAGGGTTTGTGGAAGTGGTTAGTTTGCTGAAAATGATTTAAATTCTGATCTATTTGTCTATGCATAACATATAGGATGGACTATCATTTAAGTTAAGGAGACTAGTAGCACGAAGAAATTCGATGCTAGTCTCTATTAACACCGCACGTAATACGATGAGTTGGAAAATCATTAAATGGTTGTTTTTGCACTTCACCTAGCTAGTTTCTAATGATAAAATGCTAGAGCACAATTGTCATCCACACTTGCATTAAGCATTACATGGTATCAAACCTAGACGCATTGCAATTGTGTTTCAAATGTTGACCTACTGGAGTGCGTAAGGAAACCCGAGCTATAGGGTAGACAGATGATTTCTTGGGGCAAGCTCGGTAAGGAAATATCAAATCTCCTAGATTATCAAAATATATGAGTGGAGATTGTTCGTATGTGCTTTATATTAGAGTAGCGCATCGAGGGGCCAATCCTCTCGATGTAGGAGAGCTGCAGTAGGACCACGACATTCAACTGAGGGGTTGCATCCTTTATGTTTGTACTATGTCGGCATATTATACCAAGATGTATGGGATCTCCCTCTGAGGACTAAGGAAGGGCAATCGTTGGACTATGTTCTACTACAAATGCAATATCTATAGTAGTGATTAGGGCAGCATGTCCCTTCGACGCTCCTGGCCATCGCGAGGCCGTGTGGGATTGTCTTGTGAGAGTCATAGAGGACCGGCTAGTGCCTATAGCCAGTGTCGGGCCCATTTTAGGTTTCAACATCTCCCTCCTCCCTACCCCCCCACTCACCCACAAAACCCACTTCTTGCCTCCCCACGCCCCATTCCCCCACAAAAACAAGGGGGTGTCGGCGCCCCCTTCTAAGGCCAAAACGCCTCCCTCCTCCCCTCACAAAACCACTCCTTGCCCCTCTTCCCCTCCCCAAACCCACTTATTGCCCTCCATACCCCCCCCCCCCCCCCAAACCCACTTCTTGCAATCCCCTCCCACCCCCACAAAACCCACTCATTGCCCCTCTCCACCAAAAAAGAAGGGAGCACTGGTGCCCCTTCCAAGGCCAAAATGCAAACCCCCTCCCCCCCACCACCAAACCCACTTTTTGCCCGCTCTACCACAAGAAGGGGGTGATGGCGTCCCCTTCTAGGGCCAAAATGCTCCCCCCCCCCAAATCCACTCATTGCTATATTAGTTAATTGAATTTATTTGTTAGTTAGCAATTAGAAAGCTAGTTGGTTTATTAATAATTTAATTAGTCAAAATTATAATATTTAATGTTTTTATTAGTCAATTAATTTAATTAAACATTTTATTTTTTAATTATTAATATTTTATGAATTGAAAAAATTCAATTAGCTAGTTAAATTATTTAATTAGTTGATTAATAGTTAGTTATAATTTTTATTAGTAATTTGTTGAAAATAGTTTATAATTAGATTAAAATAGTTAATAATTAGTTATTATTAATTAATTTATTAGTTTATCATTAGTTAAAAAGTAGTTAATAATTAAAAAAGTAACTAGTACTTAGTTCATAATTAGTAGTTAATAATTAATCATTATTGCATAATTAAATTAGTAATCGATAAATTAGTAACTAGCAATTAAAATGTAACTAGTAACTAGTAATTAATAGTAAATAATTAATCAATAATAACCATTAAGTGTTAATTAAAATTTAATTAGTAACTAATATCTATTTAAGTAGTTAATTATTTGATAAATTAATTAGTTTATTAATAAAAATTCTCTCTCTCTCCTTCGTAAAGTTAATTAAGTAATTATTAGTTAATTAGTTGAGAAAACAGGAGGAGAGAGAGAAAGATTATGAGAGAGGGGGGAAGAGAGAGAACATGCGATATGTGTACTTTTTTCTCGCTAGAAAAGGGGTCACTGATAGACCCTTATCAAACAAAAAAAAAATTGGCAACCCATTCCTAACGAGAGTAAATTTTTGTCCAACTAGATTTGTGGGTTTTTTTTCACCCAGTAAGGGGCTGTCGATGACCCCTTTTCGACGAAAAAACAATCCATAGTTTCAAGAACAAATAGCATGGGAAGAAGAGAGAGCAACAAAGTGTGGACTTTTTTTGAACCCAAGAAGGAACTGTTGGTGACCTCTTCTCGGCAAAAAAACAAACCACACTTTTGAGAATAAATAGTATAGGAAGAAGAGAGAGCAACACAGTGTGGGTTTTTTCCACCCAAGAAGGGGCTATCGATGAGACCACTTCTTGACAGAAAAAAAAACCAACATGTCCAAGAACACATGGGGGGAAGAGAGAGTAATAGAGTGATGGGAGAGGGGACGAGATAGAGAGAGTAGAGTAGTTTATTATCGTCCACCACGAAAGGCCAATTTATGACCCATGGGACCTTTCCAAATACAATGATTCTCCCCCATGGTAGGAAAGGGTAGCTACGGTGAAAGAACGATCTATGCAACGTGGTTCTCCTGAAAGCGTAACATGCGGGTGATAAGAGCCCATAACTTCGATATAGGAGTAGTGGTCAGAAACTAGTGAAGTGGCCCTTGTAAAGGGATATCAAAGTCAGCCCATATGTGTGCATATGCTGGGCATGTCATAATCATGTGCTCCTCTGATTCTACACTCTGTAGTCCACACAGCTTGCAAACCTTGTCTCTCTTGCATGTCCACTCCATGCACCTATCTCGATCAATAAAGTGTGCGATCGAGTTTGAAGTCATGCAATACTTCATCCAAATACCACTGAGCGCAGGTTGGCTATGTATGGTTGCATGTGTGCCTCTGTCTTCATATAGGATTCCCAACATGAAGGATAGATATGCATACTGTAATAAGCAAGTTTGCCATTTGCTCCCTTGCTTTGATGTTTTGCTTGATACGCTCGTAAGAGGTCTGATTGAAATGTGTCCATGCATATATCTTTGGATGCCATATCTAGATATCTATCCACTCCCCACCCTTTAAACCATTGTAGGCATGTGCTAGCATCCCATGCCCATTTGGGGAGCCTAGTGTCATCCATTTGACGTACTCAAGTGGCATATCTCAGTACTCGGATCATAGCATGTACCTCAATCCTCAATTGGCCGACGGCCAGTTTCCAAAAGCATAAGTACATATGGTGTGGTGCTTTTGATGCCCAAATGTCCACGAATAAAATCTTTTTGCAGCTTCTCAATGTCGTTCCATGCAGATGAGGAGATACTCCCCCCCCCCCCTCCCCCACACTTCCACTCCATATAATACCGTCTATAGAACATATGCATCAAAAATCATACAGCGTATTTTCCAGCATTTAGTATCTATACGGCTGCAGTCATTTTCAAAGTGATAATACTTGCTTTTCCTTGCCGCTAATCGCCACTCCACACATGTATCTATAGTCTACAGGTATCTCAATCCCCAAGTATTTGAAAGTAGATACTACCTCAATAGACTGTCCTGCATAATGTACTTTTGGTGGGGTCTTTGATTGCTTGGTGCACACAATGTCATATCACCCTTTTCGAGGGCGGTGAAAGGATTGCAGAAGGTTTAATCTGACAAATGTTGCCCTCACGAGCTTGCTCCCTAGATGAGTGGGAGTTCTTATCACCATCGTGCATCGCAGAGGTGTGAAGGCCCATGTCAAAGGCAATACTGAGATTGGTGTTGAGGAAAAGGCAATTGTGCAATGGCCAATGGAATAGGTGGTAAGCAACCCCTCTCTATTTTTGTTATGGACACTCTATCTCCCCCTCTCACCCTATTCTAAATCATTGTTTGCAGGAAAGAGAGTGATGATCAAACGAGTCTCCCGAGGACTCTAACTTGCCTCCACAACCTAGAGTAGGACAGGTTATTGTCACTAACAACATGCAAACACAAGGGGGGAGTCGCCCTCCAAGAGCGAGGGGGAGAGCAACACAAACACAATCATTGACTTCCACCGAGCTACAGGCAACCATTGCAATTACATGTGGGGAAGGGATGACATCAAGAGAAGGTGGGCACGCTTCAATGACACACACAATGAAGGGCAAGAGAAAGCTCATAGTATTAGAGAATGATACTAACGAGGAAAGTGACAACCATCAAAGCATTGAGTCCTTTAGTGCACAGTAAGGGCATGGTCACATGAAAAACAAGAAGAAGCAAATGCAAAGAACTAAAAAAGAGTGCATGACAAAGGCCAGTGAAACGACTAGCGAGACTGCTCTCATAGTCACTTGTGATAAACATATTGTGCAAGCATGCATAGAAGACCAATTGGAAAAATTGACGGTGAGTGCTTTGTAAGAGATGGTAGCATGATTTAGTATATGGTTTTTATTTCTTTACATTGATGTGGGAATTAATTACTTCATCATCTCATTTAAATGCGGGTATCCACCCGTTTGCCACCTATCCCATTATGTCTTTTGGTTTCCATGCCTACAATTAGACAAGTCACATCAAGGTACAAACAACTCTCTTAGACATTTTTCAGCAACGGGTACGTTAGAGGGATGGGTATATTCATAGTATCATTAGAGACCCCAAGGCACCAGGGCAAGGAGGCTGATGATATGATTAGAAATGAGTGGGACCCCCACCGGCTAAGAAAGCATGAGGACTTTGAGGTAGAAATCAATGACACTGATTAGGCCTTTTTGTCAAATTGCATGTTTTATGTTTGGGATGGTAATCGTCGGCTCACAACATGGATGAATGAGATACGCACATGTGAACGGCCCCAAACTATAGGACCTTAATAGTTTGCAATGTGTTTGTTTCTTACATCATCGTTAACATAAGTAATTATTTGCAATAGACTTTCTAGATAACACGAGGTAGCATGTGCACGTTGATTGTCACCTTGTGAAAGTGACAAGTTTGGTAGAGGGGGAGATTTTGTCAGCTATTTCTCATACAAACAAGTATGCAATGGACCATATTCTCATGTGCTTGGATTATCTTTGTGCGCTAAAGGTCACATGGATGATGAAATATACATGAGACCCTAATATAGAATATATGTACACATGCTGGCACAAAAGGGGGTTATTCACACCTTGTATCCAGACCTTGTTTGCGAAGCGAGGATGCTAGGGCAGGCTGACCATGCCACTATTTTTGACAAATTAACTAATGAGGAAAAGGCATGGGTGCAAGTGCATAGAAAGTCGACACTCATCCCCACATGGTACAAGGCACCATTGATTGCACTTGCCCATGTTATGTAGAAGGTAGGTAGTTCTTCAACCTAACTAAACAATGTTTTTCCTAATGTATTTTTTCCTAATGCAATGACATTGTCCTTGATTACCAAGTGTAGGATGAGTATAATATGGCAGTGCGACCAATCGAACATAAACGAACATAGCTCTCTAACTCTGAGTTTAGAATCGAGTGGGGTGAGGCGTACTATAGTGTGAATGAAAGATCATTAAGAAAACTCGATGTTTGCTAAGAGTTGCAAACCCCAGTCTTGAAGAGAAGTGGTATCAATAAGCTGCTACCTCTTTGCACCTACCATTTATATGTACTCAAACTACATTGGTCCAAAGTAACAATGTTTTTGTCAATGCAGAATTGTCTCATTCTTGGAGTGGGGCTCCAAGATGGGGGGTGTATTGAATGAGAGAGTATACACATTGGCATCCTCAAAGCTAAATGAGGCAAATCATGTAAGGATATTAAAGGCCATGGAGCGTTCTGACAGGAAAATTCAAACGTTGATGGGCATACGTGAATGTAGGTTATTCTTGTTCATCTAAATTATGTGCATCATAAATCTGAGGAATTGGTATTAAATGACATAAATTTGATTCGAATAGATGGAAATGCATCATTTTGAAGTTGGGTAAGACAAGAGACCTTTTGGGCCATGCTGCAAGATGGAAGAAAGAGATTGCTTTTGAGTTGGGAGGACTAGTATAACATTTGAGTGGAATACGATTTGTTCTTCCAATACATCCAGGAGGAGAAAACATAGAGAGCAAAGGTTTCACACTGTCTTCCATGATTTCAAGCCAGATGAAGATATAGAGTCACATAAGTCAACAAAGTTATCAACATGGAGGCTTCTGTACAAGTAATTCACTATATCCTTCTTTAGTAGCATTCTTGCCAATCCATTCTAGAAATGTAATGGTGACTTTGCAAGTCAGGTTCATGTACGAGAAAATGGAGAGAAGGGCTATACAAACTCTGGGAGAATGTGAGGACTGGGCAAACCTACAAGAGGATCAATGCATGTATAAGGATTGCCAAATAGAGCAAGAGTGGGATGAGGATGTATATCGAAGATGCCCTATTTTCCTCGACTGTCCAGAAGGTGAAGCCCCTCCTATGAGAAGGGTTTGTACCAAAAATACTCAAGGAAAAAAAAAACACAAGAGACACAAGGATCTAAAGGCATGGTAAGTAAAATGAGTTGCATTTTTAGGAGTATAATGCACTTTGTTGTCTCCTAATAAAGAGACTATGATGGGTTCACAAAAACTAATACTAGTAGTGTGATTACTGAAAAAAGAAAATAGAAGAGCAAGCGCACATCTAATATCATTGAGGCCTACGCCAAGCAAAGATTGACCCTCATCACCAATTAATTTGGTTTCTCTACACCCAAACGGTTTGATGTTTTGAAGTACTATAGCCAATATATCTCTTGTGTCCCTGTAGTGAAAATATTTCTTTGAATATGAATCGTAACCACCAAACCATGTAGGCACCTTTATTGACATCATTGAAGAGGAAATTGCAATGGAAGGCACCACTGAGGAGGTATGTGTCATTGACATGGATAGAAGGATACAACAAGTTCTTCCAGATCTTATGGTGGAGAATGTTACCTTACACATTGCTACAGAGAGAGATGCACAATAATGACGAGAAGCGGGGAGGCATCACATCAAATTGACACACGTATTATAGAGCACCAAGATGGTAAGCTTGCTTTTGCACAAAACTCATGATGTGAAGGCATGTAATTCTTGTTCATCACCAAAGTAACAACAATAATATTTTTTACCATGCAGAGGGTGGAAGAACTGAGTGTCTTGGATTTGAGGTCACATCGAACATGGCTCGTGCCTACAGAGGTAACGAAATTATGCTCGTGAATTCCACACATACCATGATTGAATGATGTCAAAGCGTTAAAAAATTCTATCATTATATGATGTTAATAGTGATGTGTATCCCTATGTAGGGAAGAAAAGAATGCAAGAACACAAACAAGGAGTGCTAGGGGACATGGCAACTACCAATAAACAAGCGTGACTCGTGGTTTTTTTTCCACAATACAATGTCAATAAGAATTTCCTGTATTTTTGCAAAGGGGGATACAAGTTTTTATTATCAACCTATAATGCTGAAGGATATGCTAGCCACCACCACACAGACACTGGTGAACTAACATCCCTCAACAATACTATCTACAATAATGTTTTGAAGGAAGAATATGTTCTAATTGTGAATTCATCGTGCTTGCGAAGGCCATGCTAAAAGTCCCATGGAAGTGCCCTTGCAAGACATTGTCTCCCACGAAGCTATAATGGTGCAAGATGTGCCAACCACACACATAGGTAAACAAACATGTATTAAGCATATTAACTATTGTAACATTCAGTGTGAAGAATATGTTACTAATCAAGGAGTCAATGTGCAAGGGTCGACACTAAAAGCCCCACTGAAGACCCCTTGCAAGTCGATGTCTCATATGCTGCCGATGATGGCGAAGGTGGAGTGGTGTATTGTTCTGTGTGATCCATTCGAGATAGGAAATGCATTGCAAAATGATCATCCAAGTGAGGCATTCTCTCGATTGGTAGAGGCATTGGAGGAGGTCAACCAACACAAGATGGTCTAGGGTGACAAAGAAACCACAAACACAGCATGCGATATCATGGTGGTTCGTCTCCATGAAGATAGTTTCATGCATGGATTAGGGGATGGAATTCCATCATGGAACTCCCATACTAAGGTAGAGTCAATCAATGCCATGTATCTGACTGATCGTGTTCTCAAGGACACAAGGATGTTACTTTTCCTTGCTACAACGCACTCCATGGTAGAGCTTGTCGAGCAGGTTGTGGAGGACAAACACCGACAAATGGTGTCAGGGAAGAAGTGTTGGGCCTTACACATGGCACAGGTTGTTCATTGTGAGATGCATGTCTGTGTCATTGGAGGCAGAGAGGTGAGAGTTTTAAAGTCATGATATGGTCATGTTGGATACTATTTGTGTATCACACTTGTTGGCTCCATTTAGCAAGTGCAATTACTAAAATCAATATTTGAATCACTAGAGTTACACTCGTAACTACTTATAGCTACTCATTCTCTTATTCAAACAAATGCCTAGTGTTTGAGAATCAATTGTCCACATTGCTCTTTCATGTGAATTCCAAAGTTGACCAAAGACCATGGCAAGCATGCTTCTACTCCATCCAACCTTTTTATTAATATACGGACTATAATTGCTAGAAGATATGGCCAATAGTCTCTTTGTTATTGCTCTCATCCCTTCCTTCTGCGTTCTCCCATCTAGATGTGGCTAACCGCTAAAGAGAACCCAATTAATGAGGCTTGACTTCCTTAGACATTGCATCTACTCTCCAAGACATGAAAAATACCCAAAAAGAAAAAAGAGTGCAATAACCCGTCTTGCCCTAGCCTATAAAGTTGGCATGCTATCAATTAATAGGGTTGGATTACAGACATTAGCAAAACCAAAATACAAATATTTTTACTAGATTCAATCGTGCTCTCTCTTGTCCTTATTTGATTAGGCTTATAATAACCCTTGGAATTGCTTCACAATCTCTGTAAAATGCAACTTTATATTTCCTTGTTACATATTTCACTTATTTTTTCCAAGAATGTACCATTCGATACTCAAAAATTTCAACAATCAAATAATCTTATTAGGGGTAAAGGCATTTGTGCCTACATGCCCATGTATTCACTACACTGACAGTACCTGCACACCTATACTATTCTAGCATACATGCATTTAGATATCGTTTACAATGGAATCATCCCTTTGGAGTTCACAAAAGAGGAGTTTTTTGCGAATGAGTGGGTATGAGATACATCAAGATCCCCACCAAGAGGTCAATATGAGATCGAATGTTGTTAAACTACCGCATATACATTTTGTAGACATTTAGTAGATTCCTAATATGTTATATGAATACCATATATTGTAGCTGGCATGCAACGTGTCAGGGCTTTTGGAGCTCGTTCTTGCAAACATACACAAAAGAAGGGGACACCATTTCAGATTGCAATGTAGGATGTAGTGACTTTGCATCAGTAGCACTTAATTCCAATAGACAAATTGCATGTCTATATTGCTTTGTCGAAGATGGAAGATATCTAAGAGCAAAGGTAACATGTTTACATAAAATTGCACAATATCTGATTTTAATGTAGTGTTATTTTTAGTCATACCAATACATGCTCACCCTTCCACATGCGCATATACAGTTAACTCCCACAACCTGAAAATTAATCGTGTTTGATATGAATGGGGTGCTTCTTCATAGGCAACCAAAATAAAAGGGAGCATTACTGGTGAAGCCCCTAGAAGTGGATAGGTATTGGGTAATTTTGCAGGTAGGGTGGCTTGCAAGGTTTTTGAAGGAAATATCTATATTGTTTGGCATTTCCATCTGGAGCTCCATGAAGGAAGACAACTTAAGTGAGCTACTCCAATTAGTTAGAAGTGAATGTGTGAAGTCGTCAAACCAAGCACTGACCTTTGTATTTCAATATGGACAAGGCAAGTACAGAGCAATTCCCACAAAAACTTCTATTGGAAGGAGTTACACAAAGCCCCTTTTCGTGAAATGTTTTGATTACATTGATTGGTCAAACTTTAGCCCACAACTTTAGCCCAAACAACGACATTATTTATGGATGATAGTATGGAGAAGATGTAGATGAACCCACCCAATGCCTTTATATGCCCACCCCCATTTGAGAGAAACCCCATGGACAATGTCCTTCTAGAGCAAATGCTTCCCTACTAGACTAAGCTAGCGTGCTTCCATGGTTTAATCCTAGACTTTGTTAGGGATCACCAATTCCACCCCCCCAGCAATGGAACTCGATTGATATTTGATGTGCATGATAAATATATACTTTCAAAATTATTACATTGTGTTTATTTACAAGCGCAATGAAATGAAGATGAGAGGGAAGAGGAGAAAGAGAGAGGAATGTGCAAGTGAAGGAGATTGTGTATGGGTATTCGCTCAATTGCAATACTACAAGATGTGTAAAGAAAGCATGTGTAAAATATCTAGGGAAGGGTGGAGTGTAGGAACATGCATGCATGTGAATGTATATGTGCACAGTGGATTGAGTAATAACGAGGTAATATTGTTGTCCCAATATTAACTATTTGAACAAAGTGAAAAACAATAGATAGTGCACATTATTGCAGGGAGTGTAACAAAATATTTGATACCCTATCCTCTTATAATTCTTATAGTAAGTCCACACAATGATGCTCAATTAAAAGTAATGATAACATGTGCAATGTAGTTTCCCTTGTGTGTACACAATGGAAGTGATATATCAAGATATAATATCAAATCATGCACATAAAAGTGAGAGGTACATGAATGTACATATTCATGTGGGAGTAACAATGTGATATTCTCTTCATCCTGATATTAACAACTAAAAGTGTCTAAGACAATGGACCTCATGCAAACCCTTGACCCTTGCAAAAATAAGAGGGTTGTGAAAAACGGATGGATGACCCTTGCAAATTGAGAGAGAGAGAGAGAGAGAGAGAGAGAGAGAGAGAGAGAGAGAGAGAGAGAGAGAGAGAGAGAGAGAGAGAGAGAGAGAGAGATGTGTGTGTGTGTGTGTGTGTGTGTGTGTGTGTGTGTGTGTGTGAGAGGAGTGAGTGAGTGTGTGTGTGTGTGTGTGTGTGTGTGTGTGTGTGTGTGTGTGTGTGTGTGTGTGTGTGTGTGTGTGTGTGTGTGTGTGTGTGTGTGTGTGTGTGTGTGTGTGTGTGTGTGTGTGTGTGTGTGTGTGTGTGTGTGTGTGTGTGTGTGAGATGAGAAGTTGCTAATGTGTGTGTGTGTGTGTGTGTGTGTGTGCATGTGTGTGTGCGCGCGTGGAGAGAGAGAGAGAGAGAGAGAGAGACCTATACTTGAGGTAATTAACATGGGGGGAGAAACATGGGAGGGGATAGTGGTGGCGAAAGTGGTGGAGGTGGTAGTGACAGCGGCGATGGAGGCAGCGATAGAGGTGGTGGTGGTGGTGGCGACTGAGGCGATGGTGGTGGCAATAGGTGGAAGAGGAGGAATAAGTGGACTATGTGGAACATGAACAAGAAATGGAGGTTGCCTAGAAAAGCTTACTCAAATGCTTGCTCAAAAATCTCACTTCTCACACACACTCTTGGGTAACTTCCTACAAGGTGCATGATGCAATTGAATTATTTAAGAAAGATTGTCAAGCACTCATAGCAATTCAAGCACAATACTTGCAAAACAATGTTAAAGACATGTTATATATAAGATTTAACTCCAACAGACACATGCATATATATAATAACAAACCTCAAGGTATGCTTGAGGAAAATACCTCAATGATGCCATAAAAATTATGATGATTTAAGAATTTTTGCTCTCAACTTGCACTAGTCCGAGAAAGAGAGAGAGAGAGAGAGAGAGGGAGGGGGAGAGAGAGAGAGAGAGAGAGAGAGAGAGAGAGAGAGAGAGAGAGAGAGAGAGAGAGAGAGAGAGAGAGAGAGAGAGAGAGAGAGAGAGAGAGAGAGATGCCAGTTTAGAGGAAGAAGAGGCCAGTAGAGAGGAGGCCCTTGTGAACCTAGTGATTGCAAATCTAGTGACATTTGGCTACCGTGTAGAAGTAATGGGCTAGTCCTCAAACCCAAAACTAACACTAAGGAGATCGACCAATTGTGACATTACAATGCATAAAATGTTAGGAGTGCGGGCTATACTTTGCACCACTCTATACTCTCAATAGTATACCTTTGTGGTATCTTATTATCTACTATCACTCTCATAGTCTAGGACTACGAAGGACTATCTAGAACTACCTTTTGGCTACACAAAATAGTTTATATATATCTCTAAGATGAGTGAGTCTAGGGGGTATTTCTCTTTAATATGAGTGAATTTGGTTACACAAAATAGTTGACATACCTTTCTAAGATGAGTGAATCTAGGGGAAGCCTTTAGTACGTCAATTATTCATAATGTGAGAAACAACTTTTCTTCGTGTTTCATGTTGAGATAATAGCAATAGTTCCAGTTATTTTGCTCCCAAAGTAGGTAGGTAGGTGCAATCTACATTTTTGCAATTAGATAAGTAGCCAATTTTATTGTAATTGGCACAAGTCCTAGGTCTCAGCTCACCTTCTGACATTTTGCTAGTAGATGATTACCACTGCAATGCACACATTGGATGTTTGTCCTTATAGGTCTTCACAAAGCATCTTGAAGCTTCATCATTTCAAGCTTGAGATTAGACATATCCTAGGAGAAATCCACACTCTTACCTTTCTTGAGCTTCAGAGGTTGTCTACTTGCTATGAATGGTGGATCTTTTGCTATGGATAGTAATGATTCTTGTTGGTTGTGAGGTTCTGCTGCTTCTTTTCTTTAGCAGATCATCCACCTTTATGACTTTATGAAGTTAAGTGAAAAAAATATGTACTTGAGAAGCACCAATCAAAAAGCATTCCTCAAGGTGAATGTGAAATATTTCATGGGAAGGCACTAATTTCCCCCCTTAATCACTAGTTTCCCTTTCAAATCTCACATTCTCTATGATTTGCATGTGCATGATTGTTTGAGTGTGATGAGCATCTACCTTGGTAAGTTTCTCCTCCTTTTCACATTCTTGTCCCAATAGTTATAGGATCAATTTCAAGAAAAGCCTTGATGGATCATCAAGCATGGCCTCAATCACTCAAATGAAAATGGCATATCTTCTTCATGTTTGACCAATTTATTTGACATTTTTTGCATGCTCATCATATAGAGATATGATATGGAGTCTTTCCACAATTGTGTTACATAGGTTACACATTAAAGAAATGGAATTTCTCATATGTCCTTCAAATCCTCCTCTTAGGATGCTCTCCTATCTAATCTACACTTTCTATTTGGTTGTGCATTGCATTTGATGACTATTGGTATGATATAATGCAAGAGTCCTTTATTTCAACCCTTTTGTAGCCAAAGTAAGTAGCTTGCAACAACCTTTGGAATACCCTTTTAATATGGTATCAGCACATAGGTTTCTTGCATGATAAAAACTTCAAAACTTGTGTGAGTATCTTGCATTTTATCACACTTGATGTTAACATAGGATAATATTTCAATGTTAATGAAGGCAGTCTACCAAGACTCTCTCTCTCTCTCTCTCTCTCTCTCTCTCTCTCTCTCTCTCTCTCTCTCTCTCTCTCTCTCTCTCTCTCAAGATTCAAGCAATCACACATAAGGGTAAGGCCTTTGTATTTCTTACAAGTTGTTATGGCAGCATAGGAGCTACCTATAGACATTTGAGGGGAGCCGTTGATGGAGGAGTTTCCATATCCATGGTTGGACGAACTCCTCACAAGTTCCAAGCTAGAGAGAGATAGTAGTGGATGTTAGAGTTCTTACAAAAGAAAAATTAGGATAGAACGTCGCATGTTAGAGTTCAATCTCATATACACAAGTTGCAACACAATAAGGAAGAAGTCATAACTAAGATTTTATATGGCCTTCTTGAGCCAATGCCTTACTTAATAGGCCATCATTTGGAAGAAGGAGATAGAGGTGGTACTTCCTCATGAAGAAAAAATAAGATACTTGGTGCTAATAGTCTAGGAAATATGGAATTTTTTTATATTAATCTTCTCTTCAATGGTTGCATCAGGCACTCCTCTAGATAACTAATGATGATCAAACAAATCCTCCAATGGATGTCTTGAAAACTTGATAATTTTAGGGAGGAGAGTTTTGATAAACTAGAAAAGGCCCTTAGATAGGCTTGGTGTTTTTGTAATAGCTTTATTTCTTAATGTTTTATCCATTTTGTGTCTAAATCCAAGCCTACAAGGGTTTCTTTATCGGCATTCAAAGAATAACACTAGTGCCTAAGTAGTGACGTTTTCTAAGCTCACTCTCTAGAAGCTAAAGTCAATTCCTTAAGTTTTTGTCATTAACTGATCTCTAGATAATAATATTGAAAAAATAATAAAGATATCCAAGGAACTTGGGAATCAACACTCGTATGATGAACCATTATTTTCCTAGTTTCAAGGATGGAACTTTTCCAATGATTTTGTAGATTACATTTAAAATGTGAGGGGCCTTCGTAGGTTTGGTTTATCTTAATCCAAGACATAGGGACTAACTCAATTCCTCTTTTTTTAAAGCTCAATCCAAGACACAGAGAGTTCCTCCTTCAAAATGGTTTTGGCTAGTAGTAGGGATACCTCAATCAAGAAAGTAGATTGCACTAGTCTCAAGAATAATTGATAAACTAGAAATTAATATTCTTGCTCATCAATACGTGACCAACCATCTCTATTGGAGAGATTGTCTAGGTACTTTGCAAAGATTTTGAGTCCCAGCTATGACAACCCACCACCCTCCTTGATTAGGATAGGTATTGTCTTTATGCTTGTTATGAAAAGTGAAGGCTTGGGCCTCTTTATCCATAATCATGTGGGAAACATCTAGAAAATCATACATCCACTTCAAGTCGTGCCATCTTTCCTTCTCATATGCAATCATAGTACTATTTGCATGGAATTGGTTAGCCTCAGTTGACATCTTGTTCGAGTCCCCTACCAAGATGGTATACTCTTCTGAAATTTGTCATTTCAAATTTTCCCAAAGCCTCTATCTATTCATGGATGCAAGATTCAAACTTGAAACCCCTATAGGCAATCCATTGTGATGTTGCATGAACATTTAAGAAGATACATGGCACATCTTTCATTCAAACACATAGCAAGTTTGAAAAATCATGATTTACACTAGGAAATCATGATACCCAAATGTTTCACTATGGAATTTGACATTAATTGAGATATTAAACAATTTTTTGTATTTTGACATTAGGTTATATGGTAGTAATTTGACATTAGCTTATTCGGTAGGAATTTGTCCTTCATCTTCTTTAATGTCTATCTACATTCTCTTCTGTCCCTCATGCATTCATAAAGTACTCTTCTTTATGGGAAATTGGGAGCACCTTGATATTAAGACTCAAAGAATATATATTCAAGCAGTCTAAGACTCGAAGAAGAAGTCAAGTAGTACAAATGATCAAAATAATAAATTTGAAATACCTTATTCTCTATTTTCCCTATTTTAACTCCTAAGGAAAAACCGTCATTAGGAGCATTGGGTAGGCCCAAAAAAAGATGATAAATAATCCTATTATTATTAGGTTTGCAACATTCATCTAGTTGCCACCAAAGTTTTAGCATGTGGTAATAGGAGAAAGACAGAGGGAACACTGATCAAAAGAGGAACAACATCAAGAAGAAGAACAAATAGCAATGTGTATTTTGAGAGAGAGAGAGACAGAGAGAGAGAGAGAGAGAGAGAGAGAGAGAGAAGAGGCTAGCATCTAGCGCTGCAAACTATTCTATTTTTGAGCTTTATCTCAAGAGCCTAAAGGAGGCTAACATCTACAACAATTACATTTTCTAAATATTCCGAGTCCATCCACATGTGAATATATTGTCTGCACACTTCATCTACCATGTCCTTGTTGAATCTAAAAAACCTGCTCCATATAACTTGAATATAATTTTTCCTATCTAGCTATCAGCCTACTATGTGCTAACTGTCAGGGCCTGGATCTAAGGTGATGTGCAATGCCCTGTGCACAAGCTATCAGCACCTTGGAAGGTTCAAAGTTCAGACCTCCTATGTGCTAGCTACTATCCAGCATGGACAAATTGAATCTGTCAATCCCTATAGCACAATGCATGCATTAGGAGAGGTCTTTGTAGGAGAGGTAAGATTATGGCAAGACTCATGTCCCTTTTCTTTGCAAATTGTCCTTGATGTTGTCATGAGAATGTTTGCCCATGGATGAAAAATAACACATTCTATTGTTTCTTAACCACTCTAGAACTTTCTAGAGATTTCACAAAATAAGTTGTTCTTCCTGCTTCAATTACTCTTTTCCTTCACTTCTGTTTCCATACATAATGTTCCATCCTTTGGTTTTCTGCCTTAAGTCAAAAGTTCCCACCTTGAATAAAGACAATGTCAAGACAACCTTGAAGTTACAACCCATTCAAATTTGCTTCTTTGACCACAATTTGTAATGTCATGTAAATCACCAAGCCTAATACATGATGGAAGATTGGGTTTTTGGATCTCTAGCCTTTGACTTTGCCTAGTAAGCTTCTTTGTCACTAAGCTCGAATGGAAAAACCACTCGCTTAAGCTTCTTCTAAGTCTCCAAAGTGGATTTGATCAACCTAGTACACACAAGACATTGTGTAAATGACTTACCATGACTTATGACACTTGGAACCTTTTGAGCATTAAGCTTGTGGAAGAGGAGGAGTGATCCGTTTTTTTTGCCGCATTTTGCAGGTTGAACAGGGCGCCATGGTTAGAGAAGGGATGAGAGGTGTCCAAGCCACCACATAAAGGGGAAGCTTAAGCCATGCAACCACAACCAAACTATAGAAGACTCCACTTAGCATGTAAGTGCTACTCTTCCCATACACTAACAAAAATGGAAGGCCACTCTTGGATGTGTAAAGTAGGGGTAAACTGTGTATTTAAGGGCAGCAGCCCATACTTACTAGAGCACTCTAAAGATTGTTGAATAAGGTTTATTCTTGACCTGTGTATTCTTCTATATGCTGAGCCTGATCTCCCATGTCAAGAGAGGCATCAAATGTACTCTCTTGATTACCTCAAGAGCTGAATGAGGGTTGCTATTGATTGTCAAAACCTGAAATTTGAAGGGCTGAAGTTCATCTTCTTGCATTAACACATCAAGGGCTCAATCTTCAACTTGGAAGCTAACTTCAAGCTACCATTGTAAAAGCTTGAAGAGAGGAGTATCAAGAAGCCTTCTTGACGTGATTATGTGATGAAAGTGGGCTGAAATAGGTAGCCCAAACAAAGAATTGTGAGCAGCAGCACTTATCTTTCTCTTCTTGAAGATTCATGACCAATCATTAGTCTTACTTGACATTGATATGCTTGATGCAAGTTAACATTGAATAAGCATTGTGGAAGGGGTATCAAGAGAGCATCTTGATTGCTCTATGTACATTCTTGGGGCTGAAATAGGAAGCCAATAACAGGATAGACAAGGGCAATAGGATTGCTTCTTCTTTCCTACTTCTACATGCTTATTGCAAGCTACCTCTATTGCTTGTTACATGCTCCTAAATATAGGGGTTGCTTTTGTACTACATCAAAGTGTCTTCTTGGAAGGTTGATACCATGAATATGGACTGAAATAGACAGCCCACATAATGATTTTGTGAACAATAGGTCCTTATTCTTCTCTATTACTTCATATGGTGTGATAGGCACTTGTATTTGGATGATCTATGCACTCCATGATAGGGGAAGTTTATGCTATCATCAAAGGTGAATTCCAGAAGATATTTGGGCTAATTTGGGGCTGAAATCTTCAGCCATATTCAGAAAATTAGCTACAGCAGTGTTCTTTTGATTCATTTCTTGCTCTTCTATAGAAGACATCTTGACAAAATATGCAAGTATTATATGCCCCTATGGCAGGGCAATGTTTGTAGATCACTCGTAGATTCTTTGAGTTGAATTTAGAGGAGCTATTTCTCTTTATTTCTTGGCTGTAATAACTTATCTTTATCAGGTACTCTATCTGAAGCTTTATTGAATCAAATCACCTTTTCCCTACAAGCCTTGTAATTGACTCATAAGGTTTGTTCATAGCAGTCTACATTGAATGTAATCATGCAAAGTTGATTCATACTATGGCATCATGTTTGAATGATGGGATGATGTTGTTTATGATACATGACAACATATTGTACTTGAATACATAACTTGTGATTACAAGTCAAGAAAACAAGCTTGATTTGAGATAGATCTTATGAGGTAATACTCTTATGATCTTTGCTAAGAACATGCAGTTGGAAGCTCTATTAACATCTTCGAGAACTTGTCTTGAAACCTTCAACCCTCCTATTATCTCTACCATCTCCAGAGGCTAAGCTCTTGAAACCACATACATTCTTCTCTCTCAAACCCCTGTGATTTACCGTGAAGTACCTCTTAAACCTTTAAACAGTCACTGTAATCTAATTATCTCTTGAAGACACATCTCCATCTACCTTGTCCAGTTTTCTTGTCAAACCCCTGTGGTGACCTTCAACCCTACGCGCTGCGACATTGGTGAACCCGACGTGAAGGTTGGTTGTAAGAAAACCCCAAGATGGGGGATTCTTCAAGAGATACTCTACAATAGTCGTGGTGCACATACTGTAGCAGACTCAACAACAACAAATCTAGATGTTACAACAACAACAACAACAAAGGCAAGACGAAGAGAAGATTGATTCAACAGCTATCAAGGCCCTAGAAGAGGCTAGAATTAAAACAATTTAATGGTCAAAATGTCTCTATTTTCATTTGCTTATATATTGAGAAAATGCTCTTCTTTGGTGTACCTCAACATGCATGGAGTCGCTATTTTGCCAAACTAGCCAAGCACAATCTTCAAGAGAGAATCCATGGTCTTTTTCAGTGAGATACGGATTGGGCTACATTCAAGAAATCCCTATGCAAAGAATTTTTCTTAGAAGACTTTGGCCTTATGAATGAAGAAAAGTTTCACTGAAAGGGTTGAGAAACCCAACAAAGGTTTAGTTGCAACAGCTCTATACCGTGAATTTGAAAGTAAATTTGGACAACATGATCCTAAAGACCAACAAAGTATGGAAGGTTAGAAGATTGAATTATTCCTTAAGGCTACAGATCCCATTTTGCAAGAGAAGCTTGTTGATCGCCTAGAGGATGCTACCTCCGAAATAGGAGTCAAAACTGCATGGACAGATGTTACTAATGTAGTCAACATGATTGCTCAAAGAGAGCGTATGCGACTAAGATTGGGCTCTACTTCAACTTCAACAACTCCATTGATGGAGCCTGTTCCACCTCCAAAAACCTCTATCTCTATGGCTAATCAACCCTCCTCTTATCTCTACCTTCTCTAGAGTCTAAGCTCTTGAAACCCCATACATTCTTCTCTCTCAAACCCTTGTGATTGACCGTGAAGTACCTCTTGAACCTTTAAACTGTCACTATAATCTATTTATCTCTTGAAGACACATCTCTATCTACCTTGTCCAGTTTTCTTGCCAAACACTTGTGGTGACCTTCAACCCTACGCGTTGCAACAACGCAGCATTGACATATTCAATTATAACCTCATTACATAGCCACAGTTAGTAGGGATTTTTGGTGGCTTGTTTCATGCAAAATGTACTTTGGTATAGTCTTTTCTTTCCAATGATTAATCTAGCTAGGTGTAGAGTACCTTATTCAAAGGGACCATAGTAAAAAGAGGATAAAGAGTATGTTTTTTCTCCCCCTTATTAATGTGCTACCTTTCATTATATTTCTCTTGAGTCTCTAGCCATTTGTGGTCTTTTAATACCTGCTGCCTAGCTTGTTACTCACATAGTGTACTTGTTCTCTCTCCCCCATTTTTGCGCACATTGGTGGTTTTTTATATCCTCCTTTGATTAATATCAAAGCATTGTGCACATTGTTGGTTTTGTAAACTGTACTTTGATTGAGTGGTAAAGTATTGCTACATTGGCAGTCCATGAAGTTGGTCCTTGTGTGCAGTGTCTTATAGACCTTGTATAAACCAATGTGATATATTAAGGTGTCAAATCATTATCTTCTTTATTAAGGTGTTAAATGAATGTGGCATATTAAGAACCCTCCTAGGTTAGGTTACAAACAAAGAGTTGTGCCTCATTATAAGAAGAAAGAGAGTTACACCTTTTTAAATAACTTTGATAATATTCTCAAGCACTTATATATTAATACATGATTAAAGCATTTCAAAGCTTAAAAACATAGTATCTTTGTTAGGCCCTGGAATCAATCAAATCCAAGGTTTTGAATGAATCTTCTTCTTTTATTTGTGGAGTTACACAAGAGAATTGAGATAAGGTTGACCACTAGTTAATCAAACTCAAGTTAGGGTTTCAAACTCAGGCTCATATATACACATGATCATCTTATCATCATTTGGTTGGTGCTTATGGTTCGTGGGGGTAGAAGGTGAGGAAAGGCACCATGTTGTCCCCCGTGATCTTTATATCGTAGTTACCCACTTTTTGAAACCCATTAACTATGTTGGGAGGAGGCAAGACTTTTGATGGAGTCCTATGAACCAGTGTAGGATTGTCTTAAGAAACAACATATCTAGTACAAGTTCTTTTGCAAATTGTAATATCCACAAGGATTATCTTCACGATGTGGATTGTAATACGTAAGTGTTCATGAAGATGCTTTCCTTATGTTACAAAGATTCTTTATTTCACATAAAGTTTGAATGTATGGACTGATTAGCTTTGATAAATTTCTATATTTCAGGTAGTTATAATGAATTGTATCATGAGATGACAGTGCAATTACGAGTGTAGATATTCATCTCTGTAACGTGTCCACTTGTATCTTCAGGACACGTCTTAGCAGTCCATTGGAAAGGATGTCTAGAAAGCTCCGCCCGGCACTCCCATGGAATGCTACGGGGTTTGCAATCTAGGGCTTTCCGCGTCTGCCATGTAGCAGAAGTATTCTGCCCGTTCCCACTCAGAACCGACCTGAATTAGGGTTTTCCTTATTGGTCATTTCCTAACGGCAACTAGCGTCAGACCCAAGTGAACTACTTTATGCAGAAACACCAGGTCCAAAGCGGATTCACGCTGCACTTGGTTCAAGGAGAATGGGAAACGAGAGGGATGCAAAGCTCAACCTCTCTGCCATAAGGCATAGTTCCATTCCGTTCCCCTAAAACAGCGTAAATCGGGATCAATCATAACTCTAGGTCAACGCTTTTGTTGTTCGTGTTCTTTGACAATCTTCCTGTTGTTCATTGTGATTTGAGAAAAGTTCGCGGCCAACCGGGACCACCCATCCGTAGGACGGACCTATGGCCCATCCTCCGCACTTTCCTCAGGTTGTTTTAGTTATTTAATTACCTAACACATTAGTTGGACATGTATCAATCAGCTTCTTTAATTAGCCAATTAGGCACTGGTTCTTTCACGTAATCATATCACTTGACATAGAAAACAATGTCAACAAGTTCCTTATTAACGAGTTATCATATTTATCTTTGAAATACAAAAAGTCCAGCCCGTAGGCTTATCCACAATTTGCCCGAAGGCTATCCAGCAATCCACAGGGATTACCAATCCAAGTTTCCGCCCGTAGACTAGTATGCGGGCCTCTAGTTCCAATCCCGAGTCACGTTAGCCTCTTGTGCAGGGCCCGGAAGGCGAGGGATTTATGGCCAGAGTGCCCCTGGCACCCAAGTGTCCGCTCCAAGTAGCGCTCAATGGAGAGACCTCTCACGGCGGGTTCGGTCCACTTTCCCGATGTGGTTAACAACCCCCTTGGTTAGGGTCAAGCAGGCAGTCGGGGGTAACTGAAGCTACCTCTCCCTTCAGGCCTTCAACCTGAAGTATTAGATATCCATTTATCTTTTAGTTCATTGATCAAACAAAGCCAAACCGTGCTCTTAAATCTATAACAAGCACAAACATATCCATTGGTCGTTTTTGTTGGCAAACTGCTAAGGAATGAATCCTTCCTCTTGAATGCGTTCAGCACTCGACCCGAGATGACTTGCGACTTGGCAAGATCCCCTATATCCTGGGTTAGGGCGTACCCTATTAACCCAACTTGGTCAAACCTTAAATTCATAGATTATTTCAATTTATCGGCTGGTCTTTTGCTTCCAAACAATTGTCTCTAGTCAAGAAAGATACTATATTAGGATGATTATTCATCCTCTTGCAAGATAACTTGCGTAAGGACCTACCAACCTCATTGCGAGAATTGGCAATTCCCTTGTGATCCAATCACAAGATCATATGACTCCGCACTTGCTGCGCAAGTGTCGCATTGAACTATGAGATTATTCTACTCATCGAGTGGAGTTACGAAACAATCTGTTCCGGATTACATTGGGCTGACGTCGTCAATCCTAGGGTTCCAAGTTCCATCTCGTAAGATTCTTAGGGACAAACCCTAGTTAACTTTCCAAATATGTTTCACTGTCCCTACATTCGGTGAATGTGGGCAAGTATTTAAGGCATATGAGTTTCAGTTTTAGCAATACGTACGATTAGGCCACGTATTAATTTCTAGTGAATTTCTTGGAATTTAACTCATTCTAAACAAGTACTCCGGGGTTGAGGTGTTTAGGTTTATGCCAATTTGTTTAACTCTTGAAGATAGTTACGTTATCATTTCATAAATGCATGACTCGTTGTCTGCGCGTAAATTGATTTTTCAACCCTAACTTATGGATTTAAGGTCAGACATAGGTTAGGTTAATTAGAACTAATCTTTCTATAACTTTGCAGACAAAATTCATGCTAAAAAAGTAACCTTTTACTTGATAAATTTATGCAGTTGACAAACAATAATTGCCTAGAGTTATGCATTGTAAGAATCATTTCATGCCTTGCACTTTCATAAGGATTCCTAGCACTTCTCATGATGATTCATTGCAAAGAAGATATGGCTTAACAATGCGATACGTAGTTTATACTTCCATCTTTAAATGAAGTACGCTATCTTAATTCCGTTTTTTTGTAAATATGGACTAAATGCTTATCAATTTCCTAAAGCATTTAAGACAAAAAATGCATCCTTATTTCCAACAATTATCCTCGCACGATTATAACAATACCAAATAAAAATTAGGAATGAAAACTTGGACTTGGGGTGAGATGTCCACGTGGATGCTAGGAGATGATCCTCATGCGGTTGCGCCTTGGGCTTTCTTAGGAGGCATCGTAATTGTAGTCTTTCCGTCATGGATGCAGCTTTACAACTACTTTTTGAAATTCCACCATGGCTCCCTTTTGCAATAACTTGCACCGTCCGTCGAAAGCAGTTTTAGAAGGCTTCATCCTTGAAGTAGGGATTTCGAAAGGGGGTGTTTCAAAATCTTTCGCGAATAAGACCCATTAAGCCATGGGAAAGGCTAGCCAGCCTTGTAAAGACTCGCACGAACGGGGAATAAAAGGTGTGGAATCCCTTACGAGGGCTTTTGAGTGGGAAAGGAAGGTGTCAAAAGACCCTCAACACTCTCTTTTCTTTTACGTGTAGGGGAAAATTTTTGGAGGGAGGGGGGTAGTCCAAAGGCCCACAAGAAGGGGGCCTAAGGTAGCACAACCTTGGAAGTTTCCAAGGCTTCCTAGAAAGCCACGTGGGGGGGGGAGGGGGGATGATTCCCTCAGGCGAATACCAACGGCGGCCAGGGAAGGCACATGGGGGGGAAAACAGCCGATTGGGCGGCATGTTGGCGGCGGCGACTGGCGGCGCAGCAGCTCACAGCTCCCCAGGGCGGGCTGGCGGTGACCTCCCTAGCTTCTCCCTCCCTCACGATTCTGACGGCGTTGGCCATAGGCTTCTATGGCAGTGCTTCCTCCTCTCAGGCTCTATAGCAATAGCCCCACAATCATGATGGCATCCCTTCCAGTCCCTTGAGCCTACGGCCCCTCGTCTTAAATAGGGGAGGGGATAGGATCCTCCCTCCCCCACACGTCGACGGGCATGCCCCCTTGCCTAGGCAAGCTCCAGCAAGGAGCTTGCCTCTCTTGCTATTCCCCTCTTCCTCCAGCTCAACAGTCGGCTGCTGCTGGAGGAGAGGGGAAATAATTTAAAAATTTTTGCTTAAACAAAAGAATTTTCCAATTCATTTATCCTCTATTGAGGCAGTTCACGCGTGCTTGCGCCTTCAGAATACTACATTCTCTCCCCCTTAGAGGAATCGAGATGTCCTCATCTCGAGATAAACTGGGGATATTGATGGTTGAGAGTGCCTTCATCTATCCAAGTGGCATCCTCTTCGGGATAATCTTTCCACTGGACGAGGCATTCTCTCAAGGTTCTGGATCTCAATTGTCTCTCCCTAACATCTAAGATCCTATCAGGCCTTAGTTCAAGGACTCCTTGACTAGGCATTACAACTTGTTGGTCGTCAAGTACATGGTTAGGATTAGGTACATACTTCTTCAATAGGCTGATATGGAATACATTGTGAACCTTTAGGTTCTCAGGGAGTTGCAGTTTATAAGCATTAGGTCCTAGGCATTTGAGGATCTTGTACGGTCCACAATACCTTGGACTTAGTTTCTTGCAATCTCCTAAGGATAGGAAACTCTTCTTTGGGCGTACACGAATGAAGACCATGTCTCCTTCTTTGAAGACTCTATCTTGACGCTTCAAATCCGCGTAGGTCTTTTGTCTATCCTTGGCACCTTGGATGCCCTATCTTATTGACTTTATTTGGTCATCCATCTCTTCCAACATTTGCCTTGAAGTTTCAACCTTTAAGGTTGGATCTGAGAAGTTTAGGGGACTTCGACAGTCATGACCATCCAATGCTTGGAAAGGGGTCATCTGAATGCTTTGTTGGTAAGAAGCATTGTAGGCGAATTCAACCAAAGGCAAGTATTGAATCCACCTTTTTGGCTCATGACAGCAGTATGCCCTAAACATATCCTCGATGACTTGATTGACTCGCTCTGTTTGGCCATCCGTTTGGGGATGGTAAGCTGTGCTAAAGCAGAGTTGAGTTCCAATGGCTTCAAAGATGGCTCTCCAGAAGTGTGATGTGAAAAGAGAATCACGATCACTAACGATTTTTGTTGGTAGCCCATGTAGCTTGAATATTTCCTTGATAAACAATCTTGCAATGTCTGAGGCTTTATAGTTTGTCTTTATTGGAATAAGGTGTGCAACCTTAGTAAGCATGTCAACCACAACCATGATACTTGGGGTAGGCCAACAACAAAGTCCATACTGATGAATTGCCATTTCATTTGGGGAATGTCAAGTTGCAGCTTTCCTAGCATCTTGACATGTTCGGCTTTGATACGTTGACAAGACAAACACTCGGTGACATACTTGAGAACGTCACCTTTAAGCCTCTCCCAATGGTAGCTCTTCCTAACTGCATTGAGAGTCTTGGCATAGCCAGGATGTCCTACGAAAGGGGAATCATGAGCTTCCCACAATATCTTTCGCTTAAGTGATTGGCTTGCCGGTATACGCAGCCTCGCTCTATAGTAGACAAGTCTACTATTAATAGAGAATTCATGATACTTAGCCTGTAGCTTTTGATCCTGGTCTTTGATAGAGATTTCCCTTAGCATCGTTTGATAGGTTGGATCATGGCATGCTTCCTCTCTAGCTAACTCAAGTATCTGATTGTTTGGCATAGATACTTTTGTAGCTAGAGATCTAGCTATTGATGGATTCCGCACGATTAGAGAATTAAGGAATGCCTTGCGACTGAGTGCATCGGCAACTACATTTTCTTTTCCTGGTCGGTACTTGATTTCAAAGTCATACTCCTCCAGCACTTCAATCCACCGATGTTGCCTCATGTTGAGCTCGTTCTGGGTAAAGATCCACTTGAGACTCTTATGATCAGTCACTAGGGTAAACTTGTTACCCAACAGGTAGTGTCTCCAAAGCTTTAGAGCATGGATGACAGCTAGCAATTCTAGGTCATGCGTAGCATAATTCTTCTCATCACTCTTCAATTTCCTTGAAGAGTATGCTACAGGATGACCTTCCTGCATGAGCACACATCCCAAGGCAAGTGTGCTAGCATCAGTCACTACCTCGAACTCCTTATTGAGGTCTAGAAGTTTTAAGATAGGTGCTGATACCTAACTTTGCTTCAATCTATCGAAGCTATTTTGTTCAGGAGTTGACCATGCAATGGAAGTTTGCTTCTTCAGTAAGTCCATCAGAGGTGCTGCAATCAAAGCATAGTTTTTTATGAAGACCCTATACCATCCTGTCAATCCAAGAAAGCTGCGTATTTCTTTGACAGATGTTGGTATTGGCCATTCTAGCACATCTCTGACCTTGGCTGGGTCCACTGAGATTCCTTCTGCTGATACGATGAATCCTAGATATTCAATCTGACGTTTGAAGAATGCACACTTCTTCATCTTAGCATACAGTTTATGTGCCCTCATTGTCTCAAGGACAATCCGAAGTTGGGGTTCATGATCTTTTTCCTATTCAGAATAGACTAAAGTGTCATCGAAGAAGACGAGCATGAAGTCATCAAGATATGGCCTAAAGATATCCTGCATTAACCTGTTGAAAGTGGCAGGTGCATTCATAAGTCCGAATGACATAACTAGGAACTCAAAGTGCCCATATCTTGTATTGAAGGCCGTCTTGGGGATATCTTCTTCCTTGATCCTTATCTGATAGTAACCTGACATGAGGTCAATCTTGGAGAAGATCTTTGCACCCTGAAGACGATCAAGAAGCTCATCTATTCTAGGACTAGGGTACTTGTTCTTGACCGTTGATTGATTCAACCCTCGGTAATCAATACATAGTCAAAGTGTTCCATCTTTCTTTTTCTGGAACAGTACTGGAGCTCCCCATGGTGAACTGCTAGGACGGATGTAGCCCTAATCTAGCAGTTGCTTGAGTTGTTCCTTCAGCTCAGTTGCTTATGGTATGGACATTCTATAAGGTCTCTTTGCAATTGGTGTAGCTCCTGGTACTAACTTAATCTCATGATCCACTTCTCTTTGAGGTGGGAGTTCTGTCAACTCTTCAAGGAATACGTCCTCATATTCCTTTAGCCAAGAAGGTCTTTCACTAGAATCTTGCTTCTGATCTAACTTATTGAGCTTAATTAAGTAGATAGGTAATCATTTTCTGACTCCTTTTATGATCCGGGATACTTTGGCAAATTGGATTTTTGGCACTCCAGCCTCACCTTGAGTTGTGACTAATTCCCTTTCAGAGTTTCGAAAGGAAACTTGACCCTTTCCACAATGAATGTGAGCATCATTAGGCTTAATCCAATCCATTCCGAGTAGACACTCATGGATACCTAAATTCATGACTTTGAATTTGACTGAAGTCTTCTTTCCTCCCAAAAAGAATTCCACCTTAGCAGTTTGCCTGGTACAAGTAACCTCATGACCATTTGCCAATTCCACAAGCAAGGTAGGTGCTTCTACTGTGGCTATTCCTAATCTTTTTGCACAAGCTAGTGAGATAAAGGAATGTGTACTGCCACAATCAATCAAGGTCTTGAAACTTTTACCTTGATAGTCCAACAGTGTCTGAATCACCGAGAATTGGCGATTCGGGCCTTTCTTGTGTAGAGCGGCATGGACTGTCGCCCTTTCGAACTCTGCTTCCATGGTCGGATCTTCTTCTTCTTCTTCTTCTTACAATTTCCTATTGGCAACGCAGGCGGTTCTTCCTCTGCCTCGGGTAGCAGCTCCTTGACCACGGCCCGTTCCTTGGAAAGGTGCTTGGCGATGTCCTCCTCCAAGTTTGGGACATTGCCTCTTGAAGTGACCGGGCTCGTTGCAGAGGAAACAACGGAGATTTGGGCCATTGCTTTGAGTAGGAACAAAGTTGTTGACGTTATTAATCCTTGCTTTCTTTCTTTGTCCCTGATTATGACCTTGAACTCTCTTCATTTGAGGCCTAAATGCTCCTCTGTTCAGGTCATTATAAGACCAAGTTTTGTTACCCCTTGGTCTAGACTGCACCTCCTGAATTATAGGCGCAGCTCGAATGAGTGCGTCCTGAAGATCTGATGCACGCATAGATTCGAGATGGGTATTTACTAGTGGGTTTAAACCAGCACAAAATTTGGACACTTGCTGTGTCATGTCCATATGCGGCGCATACTAGAATGTGCTCAAGAGTGAGACGAATTTAAAGTAGAATGTGTCAAGAGTGAGCCCCAGTTGTTTTAGCTCGTAGAACTCCTTCATTTTTTGTGTGTGATATGTGGGTGGTAAGTATCTTCCCTACACGGCTTTCTTCAGCTTCTCCCAGGTAACGGTTCCTTTCGCGATCCCTTGATCCCTGCACCATTGCTTCCACCAAAGCCTGGCTTCGCCAATGAGCTTCAGCTTGGCAAGCATAGCTTGATTGGCAGGTGCAGCACCGACTGCTTCAAAGTAATCCTCCATGGATTCAATCCAAATTTCAGCATCTGCTTGGACCGACCTGCCCCTCTCGTCAAATTCGGGTGGCTTAATCTGCTTGAGAAGAAACTTCTTCTCCTGGATTACAGCAGTACTTGATGTAGGAGGTGAACTAGGAACTTGTACCTAGGGTTGTGCCTGGATAAAGGTTTCTTAACGTTATTATACGATAATGTTATTGATTTATATTACATCTTCAATTCCGCTATCACCCAAGAAATCTAACCACTTAACTTTTTATCAATTCTCATGCACAATCAGACATTGATAAAAAGAAGTCTTATTTGTATTTATATGGGCATAGCCCTTTCGGAATACAACATTTCTTGCGATGATAAGACAACTTTTACATTTAGTTGGGGGAGAACAACATTGTATTACATTTATCTACAGGAACTGTATAATAGTATGGTTTCGGGTCATGGATCTTCAAGAATCGGTAAGTCATTGGAAGTTCAGGGTATCCTTTCCTTTGGAACCCATTCTTCTCATGGCGCCCCAACACTTTAATCCTGTTGGTGGGGATCACACGGGTTACTTCCTCATATACATATGAGTTCATCTCAACCCTTTGACCTTGAATATGTAAAGTTGAGTTTACGTGAGCTTCCACAAAAATGAGCAGCTTCACGACTTTCAAGTCTTCCAACCACTTGATCCTCTTTAGGTTGGTTTGTAGATAAGCAAACCAGTGGGCGGCTATATAGTAGATTCCTGAGACACCCATCCATCTTCGTTCCATGTACAAAGGCGATGGATTATAGATTTTCTCTGGGAGGTTCATCATCTCAACCCTTTGTCGATAATGCGGAGAATGCATTGTAGTCATAAACATGACGCAGAACACCAAGAACCTGTTCCATGCTTCATAGTTCTGCAAGACAGCATTGGAAGTAAGGAAATATTTGGACAGGCACATTTGCTTTACTTTATCTTATTATGATTTCATAAAAACAATTCCGTTGTTGATTGGCTCTAATACCAACTGTAACGTGTCCACTTGTATCTTCAGGACACGTCTTAGCAGTCCATCGGAACGGATGTCTAGAAAGCTCCGCCCGGCACTCCCATGGAATGCTACGGGGTTTGCAATCTAGGGCTTTCCACGTCTGCCACGTAGCGGAAGTATTCCTGCCATTCCCACTCAGGACCGACCTGAATTAGGGTTTTTCTTATTGGTCATTTCCTAATGGCAACTAGCATCGGAGCCAAGCGAACTACTTTACGCAGAAACGCCAGGTCCGAAGCGGACTCACGCTGCACTTGGTTCAAGGAGAATGGGAAATGAGAGGGATGCAAAGCTCAACCTCTCTGCCATAAGGCATAGTCCCATTCCGTTCCCCTGAAACAGCGTAAATCGGGATCAATCATAACTCTAGGTCAACGCTTTTGTTGTTCGTGTTCTTTGACGATCTTCCTACTGTTCATCGTGATTTGAGAAAAGTTCCCGGCCAACCAGGACCACCCATCCATAGGACGGACCTATGGCCCATCCTCCGCACTTTTCTCACATTATTTTAGTTATTTAATTACCTAACACATTAGTTGGACATGTATCAAGGACATGTATCAATCAGCTTCTTTAATTAGCCCGTTAGGCACTGGTTCTTTCACGTAATCATATCACTTGACATAGAAAACAATGTTAAACAAGTTCCTTATTAACAAATTATCATATTTATCTTTGAAATATAAAAAGTCCAGCCCGTAGGCTTATCCACAATCTACCCGAAGGCTACCCAGTAATTCACAGGGATTACCAATCCAAGTTTCCGCCCGTAGACTAGTATGCGGGCCTCGAGATCCAATCCCGAGTCACGTTAGCCTCTTCTGCAGGGCCCGAAAGGCGAGGGATTTACGGCCAAAGCCCCCCTAGCACCCAAGCGTCCTCCTACTCCAAGTAGCGCTCGACGGAGAGACCTCTCACGGTGGGTTCGGTCCACTTTCCCGGCGCGGTTAACAACCCCCTTGGTTAGGGTCAAGCAGGCAGTCTCAGGGGTAACTGAAGCTGCCTCTCCCTTCAGGCCTTCAACCTGAAGTATTAGATATCCATTTATCTTTTAGTTCATTGATCAAACAAGGCCAAACAGTGCTCTTAAATCTGTAACAAGCATAAACATATCCATTGGTCGTTTTTGTTGGCAAACTGCTAAGGAATGAATCCTTCCTCTTGAATGCGTTCAGCACTCGACCTGGGATGACTTGCGACCTGGCAAGATCCCCTATATCCTGGGTTAGGGCGTACCCTATTAACCCGACTTGGTCAAACCTTAAGTTCATAGATTATTTCAATTTATCGGCTGGTCTTTTGCTTCAAAACAATTATCTTTACTCAAGAAAGATACTATATTAGGATGATTATTCATCCTCTTGCAAGATAACTTGCGTAAGGACCTACCAACCTCATTGCGAGAATTGGCCATTCCCTTGTGATCCAATCACAAGATCATATGACTCCGCACTTGCTATGCAAGTGTCGCATCGAACTATGAGACTATCTACTCATCGAGTGGAGTTACGAAACAATCTGTTCCAGATTACATTGGGCTGACGACGTCAGTCCTAGGGTTCCAAGTTCCATCTCGTAAGATTCTTAGGGACAAACCCTAGTTCACTTTCCAAATATGTTTCACTGTCCCTACATTCGGTGAATGTGGGCAAGTATTTAAGGTATATGAGTTTCAGTTTTAGCAATACGTACAATTAGGTCACGTATTAATTTCTAGTGAATTTCTTGGAATTTAACTCATTCTAAACGAGTACTCCAGGGTTGAGGTGTTTAGGTTTATGCCAATTTGTTTAACTCTTGAAGATAGTTATGTTATCATTTCATAAACACATGACTCGTTGTCTACACGTAAATTGATTTTTCAACCCTAACTTATGGATTTAAGGTCAGGCATAGGTTAGGTTAATTCCAACTAATCTTTCTATAACTTTGCGAACAAAATTCATGCTAAACAAGCAACCTTTTACTTGATAAATTTATGCAGTTGACAAACGATAATTGCCTAGAGTTATGCGTTGTAAGAATCACTTCATGCCTTGCAGTTTCCTAAGGATTCCTAGCACTTCCCATGATGATTCATTGCGAAGAAGATATGGCTTAATAATGCGATATGCAATTTATACTTCCATGTTTAAACGAAGTACGCTATCTTAATTAAGTTTTTTTGTAAATATGGACTAAATGCTTATCAATTTCCTAAAGCATTTAAGACAAAAAATGCATCCTTATTTCCAACAATTATCCTCGCACGATTATAACAATACCAAATAAAAATTAGGAATGAAAACCTGGACTTGGGGTGAGATGTCCACGTGGGTGCTAGGAGATGATCCTCCTGCGGTTGCGCCTTGGGCTTTCTTAGGAGGCATCACAATTGTAGTATTTCCGTCGTGGATGCAGCTTTACAACTACTTTTTGAAATTCCACCGTGGCTCCCTTTTGCAATAACCTGCACCGTCCGTCGAAAGCAGTTTTAGAAGGCTTCATCCTTGAAGTAGGGATTTCGAAAGGGGGTGTTTCAAAATCTTTCGCGAATAAGACCCATTAAGCCATGGGAAAGGCTAGCCAGCCTTGTAAAGACTCGCACGAACGGGGAATAAAAGGTGTGGAATCCCTTACGAGGGCTTTTGAGTGGGAAAGGAAGGTGTCAAAAGACCCTCAACACTCTCTTTTCTTTTACGTGTGGGGGAAAAAAAAAAGGTATGGGAGAGCTAGATGGGTTATTTTTGCATGGCTTAAGGGGGCCCTTAAAGGGATTTAAGATTCGGGAAGGAAGAGACTTTAAGGTAACATCTTTTGGTGGAAAAAGGGCTTATAGAGCTTCAAGGGGAAATTTGAGGGGGGGAAGGAAAAAGGGCTAAGGGGGCCCTTAGGGGGGGAAATTCCAGGGGGAAAAAGGGGTAGCCCTAAAGGCTAAGGGAAAGGGGGCCTAAGGGAGATTTAAAACACGGGGCGGGGGGGGGGGGGGGGGTAAGGACCTTTAGGGTCAACTTCTTTTGGGGAGGGAAAGGGGGCTTTATAAATCCCTAAAGAGGGGAATTTTAAGGGGGGGGAAAGGTGGCCCTAAAGGCTATAGGACAGGGGCTCAAGGGCCCTTAGGGAAAAAAATTGGAGGGAGGGGGGGTAGTCCAAAGGCCCACAGGAAGGGGGCCTAAGGTAGCACAACCTTGGAAGTTTCCAAGGCTCCCTAGAAAGCCATGTGGGGGGGGGGGGGGGGGGGGGGAACAGCCGATTCGGCGGCATGCTGGCGATGCAGCAGCTCACGCTCCCCAGGGCGGGCTGGCGGCGACCTCCCTAGCTTCTCCCTCCCTCATGATTCTAACGACGTTGGCCGTAGGCTTCTATGGCAGTGCTTCCTCCTCTCAGGCTCTATGGCAACGGCCCCACAATCATGATGACATCCCTTCCAGTCCCTTCAACCTGCGGCCCCTCATCTTAAATAGGGGAGGGGATAGGATCCTCCCTCCCCCACGCGTCGATGGGCATGCCCCCTTGCCTAGGCAAGCTCCAACAAGGAGCTTGCCTCTCTTGCTATTCCCCTCTTCCTCCAGGTTGACAGTCGGCTGGAGGAGAGGGGAAATAATTTTAAAAAAATTGCTTAAACAAAAGAATTTTCCAATTCATTTATCCTCTATTGAGGCAGTTCACGCGTGCTTGCGCCTTCGGAATATTACAATCTCTTGGTTTAATCAAGATGTTACAAGAAAAACTTATTATGTACATAGTTGTCAAGATATGAATGGCAATATGCATCCATCAATTATAGCTTATCAAACTAGTCAAAAAATTTTAAGAGATAATGCTACTATGAGTGATGACAACCCTCTTGGAAGTCATGTACCATCTCAATCATTCCCTAGAAGTACACATGTATGGTGTATGCACAACATATTGTGGTGGTGGAAGTTTAGTTCCTCCTTCAACTTATGCATAACACCAACAAATTGAGGAGATATTCAAGAGTCTTACAATCCATCTAGATCTACATGACTCTCATGATTTCTTATTGAATGACATTCTAGAAAGGTGTGATACTGAGTTGGATAGCGTAGCACATAATGAGTCATCACATGAGATTGATGGCTTGGATGAAGTGAAGATGATGAGGTTGAGATGGATGATATTGAGCCATCTTTGTTTGATAAAATCATTCAAAGACTATTTCAAATGCAAGCACTTTGGGATGAACATCAAGCTTCGATTGAGTTTCAAGAAAAAATGCTTTGGATTTTGTTTGGTGATATTGTTGGGAGGAAGCCTTCTCAAACTCATACAAGCAATATGTTCACTCCAAGCTTAGGCAATTTCAAATGCAAGCACTTTGGGATGAACATCAAGCTTCGATTGAGTTTCAAGAAAAAATGCTTCGGATTTTGTTTGGTGATATTGTTGGGAGGAAGCCTTCTCAAACTCATACAAGCAATATGTTCACTCCAAGATTAGGCAAAGTACTAGCACAACTAGCCAACACGTGGGATGGAGACTTAGGTGGTATAAGTATTCCTCCTTGTTGGGAGCAACTCAATATCATATTAACATGACTTAGTATGATTAACTCTCAACGATACAAAATATAGCAATGACATGAGAGTTCTTCTCGTGCACCATTGCTATACCAACAAAGTACGAAAGATACCTATACCCAAGGCACTCTTAAATGTCAATGCAACTTCAATGTCATGGGAAGGAAGAAGTTAAAGCGTGATTGTCCACAATGCTATAAAAAGTGTTCCAATTGTTCACTACCTAGGAAATATATTCTTTCTTTTGATTATATCTCCATTACCAAGCAATTACAATTACTAAACAAAGTAGAACCCTATGGCATGAATTGTTGGAAATGTGGAGAAATTTAAAAAAAATAGTTAGTAGACGATAATGCAATAAGTACTTCACACATAAATGAGTTATGGATGGCACAAAGTATAAGAGTGTAAAAGATTTCTGGGATCTAGAATCATACATTGAGCTTCCGGTGATATGTAATAACATGCATTGCAAGCAAGTACATAAAGCATGGCCTCCTTCCCAAAGGTCACCAACACTTGCAGATGGTTGGAATGAGACAAAAAAAATCTACAAGTTTAATTGTATATCATGTCAAACTCACATAGTAACACAAGAACAAAAGGCTCTACAAGGGACACTTTATTGCCACACAAATTTTTTTTTAATCCTATGAATAGTGTTTGATATAGATTACTAAAATATATTTTTTATTTTAATGAATAGTGTGATCCATGAAATTTTACTTTATTATTACATTAGGATAGGTTTCAAGCCTCGAAGATAACCCAGAAGAATTGTGGAGTTGTTGAGGTCAAGATCCTCAATGCTTGAAAGAACTATTTTATTAGAGCTATATGAATTTTATTTATTCCATTTAGTTGTAAAAATGTGAAAATAAACTTGTAAGTTATCTCTATCTAATTGATGAGTTGGAAAGTATATTTGTTGATGGATTTAAATTAGATTTCAATTATCCGTTCACACACATTACTGAAAACATAGAAAATCTCTCCGTAAAAGATTCATCACACTTGCCATGCTAATAATTGTAACTAGCAACGATCCAAGTCAGTGCAAGATTGGATCTTCCAAAGGTGGTCAATCTTTTTGTCGTAAACACAAAGTGATAGCTACCTTGGAAAGTGAGGGACTATGATGTTACTTATATTATCAAAATAGGTTTCAATTGAAACGTAGACCAATCAAAAAATCAAGTGATGAAATGCTCACTTCTTTGATTATGGCAGAAGAGAGAGCCCTCACTCAAGTAGATAGGGATGAACAATTAAAAGAAGCAGGACTTTCTGGTAAATCATGCTTGTGGAGATTATATGATCTCTACGACTTTGATTTGTCCTCGGATCTTGTATATGATTGCATGCATATTTTGACTCTAAATTTGTTCTCAAAGTATATATGTTCTCTAATAAGGATTGTGGACAATAGAGTGAAAACACAAATTGATGAGGCAACACATCGTGTTACAAAAGTAACTCCATACTTTATACGATATGGTCGTTGGCTATGGTATCCTAGTAAATACTACTCAAATACTATAAGCTACAAGGCAAAAGAAAATCAAAAGTGGATACAATGGTGTTTGTCATATGTATTGTGTGAGATTAAAGGTATTCCGAAGTTCTTTTATGACTTGGGATTAATACTCATAGACATTGCTCAAACTTTTTATAGCTACATTCATGATCATGGTTGGTCTAGAGAAGATGTAGATACTTTGAGAGAATTGCTTGTTTTTTACGAGTAAGGTTTGAAGAACTCTTAGAACCCAATTCAGCTCCATTAGAGCATGTTGTAGGTATAAACTCTTCTCAACTTTCCTTTTCTTTATATATTTACGGTATCTGCATTTCAATTTAATCATGTATATTTTTTATGATGTCAATTATAGGTTTCAAAGATTTCTTGGATGCTATTCATCATCATGGTAGCCATGATTCTTTTTGGTGCTATATATATGAATGAATGGTCTCAACATATGTTAATATCAAAACAATTGACAAAGACAATGAAATTCATTATGCAAAATATCAAATGCATAGTTTCTTACATAGGTGCTCATTCATATAACAAAAGACCAGCTTGACACAAACTCATGCCACATTAAAAAATCATGATAAGATAATTTTACCATTTAAACTCCCTTGCCACCTGATGGATACTTAGTGGATCTTGATATATGTGATGAATTCCCAAAATGGCATAAATTAGGTCTCATGCATATATCATGTTTTGATAGAGCAAAAGAGTTATGGAGGTTTTCTACAAAAGCTAATGATTGCGCATACAAAATAGCAACATTAACAAAATGAATAGTTATAGAAGGGAAAAAGTTGAGATACAACAATGCAACTAGTGATAAAAGAAAATACATTCGTCAAACTTTCAACATAGATGTGGAATGAGTAGCACAACATAAAAAAGTATTTCTTAAGAGAGAAACTTATAAAGTGGGAGATAAAGTAGTTGCAAGATGTGATGAAGATACCACTGTCAATATGAATGTTGGCCATTGGAAAGCATGCATATCATCACTTTTCTCATTTGAATGTCATGGTGAAGTGAGACTTTTTTTCAGTGCACATTACTATCATGACAATGTATTATGATTGAAAGGGGCCATGAAAGTTTAGTTGTGGATACCACTACATGCATGACAGTCTTGCAAAATAGTTTTTGCCATTTTCATGGGACTATATTAGACCAATATAGTCATTATTACAAAAATTTATTCCACTTCAATATGGAAAATTTATTATTGCATATGAGACAAATAATATGAGGCTAAGGTCATGCTTAACAAAGATAGTTGCATTGGTTGCATTCCTCATTGGCTAGAGGAGAATGAAATCATTTATATGAAGGCTGATTTATTAACAATGTGTAGACCAAATGACCTAAAATATACCATCATAAGGTCAATTAATTATGAAATAAAGCAAGTTAAAGTGGGATGGTTCACTAAGGTCCACTTGCAAGAAACTATTTGAAAGGTGAGAGTAGAGGATCTAGAGAGTGGAATGATTGGTGGTTATGTGTATCCACACAAAAGCAATGGCATCTAATCAAAACAAAAATAATGATAATAAATTTAAAAAACCATATCTAATATGTGGTGTTTGCTTGAATTTGACCCAGCAATCTTATGATGGTATTTTTGTTTTAAAAAAATTTAATGTTGCCTAATATTTTTTCAAAAAAATGAATATATATTTTCTCATAGTCACCACATTTACGTAGGTTTCAAATGTCAACTTTTAGCATAGAGATTATGGCTCTTTTAAAGAAGATGATGAGTGAAGATCCTAGATTCCTTGAGCTTATGGATTCTATGATGAATGACGTGAAAGGTTTTTTTTTTAAATTGAGATTAATACATTTTTTGTAATCCAAGTATTTTAGTAATAGGTGGTTTGATCAAATATATCATTTTTAATTTCTTTCTTTGTTTTCTTAAAATGCTACAATATTATTATCAATATAAACTTTGATTAATTGTATGCAAATATAGAAGAAACTATTACTAAAGATGGTACAAGAGAGAATGCGTGAAAGGAAGATAAGGAGATCACTTGTCTTGATGTTTCTTTCACTCTAGAAATAGGTACCTTGTTTTTGTAGATAATAATCAATTATCATAAATAACTATCTAATTAGGAATATTTAATATCTTAAGTTTCATCATGTATAATTTGCCTACCATCATATGATAAAATCTTTCAACCACCCACCTTGGAAAAGAGAGAAATTGGTAGATTTTATAGGAAAAAACTTTTGGTTGAATTCTTTAAAAGTCAACATGCCAATCATGCTTGAAAATTATCGATGGGTACAAAGATGGCTTGACTCCTCAAAGTCAAATGATCTACTCTACATAAAGACCAAAAAATAACATATTGAATTAATAATCTCTCAAAATCACCATGAAATTTTACCATTGAAATTTCATGGATGTGAGTACTTGTGGAGAGAGTGTGATATTTATGATGACTAGTGAAAAAGTACAAGTCAAGATGAGAGGAAGTATTTGAGAAGAAAGGGCCTTCTAAACAAGGTAAATTAGTCAAATATTTTCTCATTAACTTTTCTAATATTTGAGAAAATAATTTTAGTTGGTGAATCCATTAATTTTTTGGCATATAGAAAGAGTTCTAAACCTTTCTTAGAGTAGAAAATTTGGATAAGATTGAATCTATACCTAAAGATGTGATTTCTAATACAATAGCATCACAAGAAAGATAATATGATTTATATGTTTAGTTTTATGATTATCTTATTAGTTCCAATTCTTCCATACCCATATATCTATACATTTTGATGGTAGTGTGAAGTATGTACTCCTAATATTGACTCTTAGAAGCTAGATGTATATATCCTAACTATGGATGATATTCCAATTGATCAAGCCTTAAAAAATGTATCTTATGAAGTTATGCATTTATCTTTTAATGCATGGTTTTCATGCTTTTATGGTATTTTTATGCATTTAATATATATATGTGTGTAATATTATCTTAGTCTCTTGGAGAAAAAAAACTTTGAAGGACCACAAGAAGATTAAAAAATAGATATATCATTAAGATAATGATATCATTTAAAATTTTTTATATTTTTTAGATAATATACACTTTATATATGTTTATATATGAAGAGTTATTACTCTTAGAGATGAATATGTTTTTCAAAGAAGAAGAAAGCTTTCAAGAATTTCAAGATTATACAACACATTAATAGGTTTTAATATCTATGTTGAAATTCATTTTGATTACATATCTATATTTTTAATATTTTATTTTATTATTTACTTTGTTAAAATGTGTTATTACTAAAGGATGTTGAAAATGAAGATGAGGAACTTGATTGTAAGAAGCTGGGAATAAGGACTTAGTGTAAATAATATTGATATTATGCCATGTCACACTAACATTGGTATAAAAGACGAGGACATGTAATTTTTCATACCTTTTTGACACATTAATACAATTACTGTCCTTCTCTCCCATCTTGCTTACAGCTTCCATGGCTTCTCTCTCTTTCCTATCTTTCTCTCTCCAAATCTAGTCTTTCTCTCTCCTCGTCACTCTTCTTCTCTCTTTTCTGCAGTCTTCTTTCTCCTCTTTCTCTCTCCCTCTCTGACAAGTGGTATCAGAGCATTGGTCTTTGATCCATTTTTCCTTCTATTTTTCAGTCCTATTTTCCTCCATCAAAATCAATTTCAGACAAGTATTGTAGAAGACAGTGACTAGTGGAGTATTGCAGACCATCTACAGTTAGTAAGAGACTACATCTAGAGATATCCAAGGCCAGATATGGCAGAGGATGGCTAAAGTGGCAGGTCATCATCAAATTTTATGCAAAACTGGAGGTAACTAGGGTAAAGAAAGCTTAACCGGGCTTAATTTGAGGTTAAACTCCTGTTACTTTTCAAAAGGGAGTTTCTCTTCTCTCTCTTCCAAGCTTTTGGTTGAAGCTTCAATGGTGGCTGCCAAGAAATCTTCCAAGTTCTCTCTCTACTGATCATTCCTCACAGCCAAACCATGGGGCAATGATTCCTTATCACTCAAGCTTCAAGATGAGTATCCTGGTCAGGTAGTTGATGCAGGAGATGGAGCAGCATGCATCCTGGAATTTGCACCAAAAAATGCACTGATTTTCCTACTCTCAACCTCTTCTTGATCTACTCAATATCTTCTACAGATTGATTACTTGCTTTGAAGCACTTCATCGGGCTCTTTTTCAGGGGCTCTTTTTCAGCAACTTCCAGCTGGAGGAGAACTCTAATCTTCATCTCCTTTGTTCAAAACCCTAAAACACAGCAGGGTAGCCATAGCCACAGACCTGGAAGCTCAAATTTCTTCAAATTTTGGACTTCTCCGACCTCCAAGGCTTCTCTAGTACTATGTACAAGTCGGATAGACTTCAAGATTGAAGACATTGTGGAGATTTCAGCTCGTGGAGAACATTGGAGCTCAAATGGAAGGATTATTTTGGGGCTTTTCTTCAAGAGGCTTGAATCTTTGGTATTCAAGTGTTCAAGCAAGCCCGAGGCATTGATTCTTCACGAATTTAATCATATTGGAGCTTGTATGGAGGACTGATTCTATGGATATTTCAAGCTTTATGATGGATTTATGGTGGAATTTGAAGAATTCTTCCATCAATGGGATTGGAGTTGACATCTATCATCTTCTTCAAGCTTAATTGAGGTATTTCTTTTACTTAATCTCTGGAATCTCTCAATAATCCACTTACTGATGCCTTTCCACTTGTTGATGGGAGACTATTGATTAATTAATTCTCTGAATCGATCAATAGATTAGAGATTAGTGTTATTTCTCATTAATCTCAGCCTATTCCACTGAATTTCAATCTTGATTCAATCATTACTTCATCATAGATATCATTTGCCAAGTTTGATGCATAATCTTGACTTGTTTTGGTTGAATTCTTTTGCCCAAGCTGAAATATTGTACAAGGGTAGGTACTAAAGCAATCAGTGAGTCACTAAATTGCATTGGTAAGACCCTTTCCTTATCCAAACTTTCAAGATTTAATTCTATTGCATCTCATGAAAGGGGCTGAATGAATATTTCAAAAATGCATCTCATGCTGATTGATTAGATTAGCAAGCTACTGCCATGTTGATATACCCACTGAGGAAAAAGGTGGATGCCAGGGGAGATAGTGGGACAAAAGAGAGGTGACCCTCCCTCACTATCAAAGATCCCAAAGGGGTGCAACCAACCGACCCGAGGGGAACTTTGCCCACCTCCCAATGATTCAGAGCCCGTGTAGGGAGCCTGCCATGTCATTTTATCCCTCACACAAGTACAACGAGTGGAAAATTGAAGATTGAAGACTTTCCAAAGGCTCAAGTATCTTTAGGATCAAAATAGGGTAAAACAGGGATTTTATAGGGCATTACTGGGCATTTACATATTGTTACAGGTACATCCTTCATTACTGAAGTACAGATGTAGGTACTATAGGGTACACACAGGTCTTATCATCCTTCTACAAGGTTTGGTAACCATTTGGGGTTTTTATCTTACCTTACAGGGTCAAAACAGGGCACTTACAGGTTAAAATAGGGTACAGGCTTGGACAGTTCAGACTCAAAAATCGAGTTGCATAATTTTCTATCCTAAATTTATTATAGTGTGCTATAGCTCATCTCAAAGAGGCATTCTTGGCTTCGATTTGAAATAAAAAAATTTGAAATCAAAGTTCCCTAGCAAAAGTTATAGCCATTTTACTAATAGGGGGTACTGCAGGACTGCACTATTATGGCAGGACATAAGGGTAAAAATAAGGTCTAGGAAGATTATGCTCAAAAAATTAGAGATTCCATATTGGATAATGCACCTTAAGAGAGCCATGAGGAGCCTCAACAACAAGGGGAAGTTAGTATACTCAATAATACCTTGTGCATACATGAACAAAGACATAGGGAACGTCATGAGGCCATATTATCAAGAATGGAGCTAATGGTTTTGTCTACTGATCAAACGAAGTCTTCCATTGAGAAGTTAGTAGGTTTAACGACTCAAACAAAGGCTTTTATTAATAAGTTGGTGGAATCTAATGCTCAAATTATGTCACAATTATCCCAATGGATGCAAATGCAAATGGGATCTAAAGAAGCTAAGGAGAAAGCTTATTCAAATAGTGAGCCTTCAGTCCCACTTCAGCCATCTAACCAAAATGCTCATGGTCATGGGATTATTGGAAGAAGAGGCATCCCAAATAGCCAATATGAAGTAGATGAGGCTTCACAATGGCATGATGACTATTTGGGCAATTTGAATGGAGCTAACTCTCAAGCTTTTGGGCTGAATACTCAAATTCCTAGGGGTCCTCTACCAACAAGAAGATTGCATAGTGGTTCTCAGCCACCTATCGCGAGATTTCCGTCTCAATTTGGGGATTCCATACATGGTACTCATGATCAGCCTATTTTGGGATAGCAACCACTCCATGAAAGAAAGCTAAAGGACAAGATTGTTCTAGCCAAATTTAATGGTCAGTCATCTTTACCATCTGATTTAGAGGAGTGGACCTCTAAGATGGAATCCTACTTTGACATATTCCCTAAAGCTAATGACATGAAGATTCATTTTGCTTCCTTGCATTTGGAGGGACTTGCCCATACTTGGTGGAGATATATTAAAAAAGAAAGCATACTTGTAGAGAATTGGGAAGCTTTCAAGACACTTATGGCTAAAGTATTTGTCTCCCCTCTTGAAAAAGAGAAATTGGCATGGAGATGGTATGGATTGAACAAAGAGGCCTAAGTGTAAGAGAGTACACTAACCAATTTCTCAACCTAACCATGTATGTAGAAAGCATCAGTGATGAGGCTAAGCTCCACAAGTACATGTATGGTTTAGAGCCATCTTTATCAGCTGATGTCATGGCACAAAACCCTACTTCCCTCTTTAAGGCTATTGAGCTTGCGAAGTGCTATGGAAGAAAATATAGAATTCATCTCAGCCTGGTTTTGGACAGAATATAGAAGAGAGTCTTCATTTCAGCCTGGTTTTGGACAGCCAAGGATTGTTTTTAAACAGGGGCAAGTTGGTAACACTTATGGCAGCAATCATGTGCTAAATGGGAGCTTACGGGTACCAACTTATCCATCATTCAATGCTTATAGGCCTCAAAGTAATTTCAGGACAGCAAACACTCCTAGAGTTGACTTCAAACAAAGGGACAGCAAGCCAAAATCCATTTCAGCCAACATGAATCCTAAGTCTATTCCTATGGATCTTTACAAAGAAAGAAAGGAGAAAGGCTTATGTTTCAAGTGTGGGGAAAAGTATACACCTGATCATGCCTCAAAGTGTGTATACAAAAATATCAAACACAAGCTTCAGAGTATGTTAGTCTTTGAGGATTTTGAAGATGAGATGGATGAAGCTAATGCAATTCACTTATTGCTGAAAATAAAGATCTTGAGGAAGAAGTTGGGCAAGAGTATTTCTATGATCCAGCCGACTCTTTTCCTTTTGATCCAAGTGGAAGTGTTCCTTTTGATCCAAGTGGGACTCGTCATGAGCCATTTGCTGCCACTAATTGTTTTATTTCCATGGATGCTTGGGCAGGATCTAAGAGCCCTAATGCACTACGTATGAAGGGAAACATTTGTGCAAAGCTAGTGTTCATTCTGATAGACAGTGGCAGTACTCATAGTTTTGTGAATAAGTCCATCTTGGACAAGGTGAATTGTATTCCCACAGATTTATAGTAGCCCATTAGAGTTCAAGTGGCCAATGGTGAAGAGGAAATCAGCACACAGATATGCCCACTGGTTTCTTTAAAGCTTGTTGAAAATTTTGAAGCAAAAGTAAACCTAGTCACTTTGGAAATGGGGCCTATAGACATTGTACTCGGTTGTGATTGGTTGATGACATTAGGCAGGATCACTATGGATTTCTCACATTTGTATATGGAGTTTATCTTCAATGGACAGCTTATCCATTTACAGGGAATTCCTAGTAGATTAGATTTTCAGCTTATTACCATTCAACAACTCAAAAGGGAGTATAAGAGGCGCTCACAAATATTTGTTTTGCATTTGAATACAGAGATGCAAGATCAGCCCAATAATTCGGCAAACCATCCAGCCTTGACAGCTCTTCTTGAGGAGTATAGGGATTTGTTTGAGGTACCTACTTCATTGCCTCCCAAGAGAGCAGTAGATCACCCCATTGATTTGGAGCCCAACTCAAAGACAATTAATAAGCCACCTTACAGATTATCAAAGTGTGAACGAGAGGAAGTAGCCAAGCAAATCAAGGAACTTCTTGAGATGGGATTCATTGAACCAAGTTCTTCACCTTATGCATCTCTAGTTCTGTTAGTCAAAAAGAAAGATGGATCTTTCAGAATGTGCATTGACTACAGATATCTTAATAAGATCACAGTGCCCAGGATTGATGATTTGCTGGATGAGCTCAAGGGGGCTCGATTCTTTACGAAGATTGATTTGAGTTCAGGGTATCATCATATTCGCATGCGAGAGGGTGACGAAGTCAAGTCTGCTTTCAGGACTGATGGGGGGCTCTATCATTTCTTAGTGATGCCATTTGGGCTTACAAATGCTCCAGCTACCTTCCAAAGCCTAATGAATAAGATTTTACAGTCTTTCCTCTTTCAGTTTGTCTTGGTGTTCTTTGATGACATTCTGATCTACAGTAAGACTTTATAGGATCACTTGGCACATATGAGGAGGGTTTTTGATGTATTGAGACATCATAGGCTTTTTGCTAAGGAGAAGAAGTGTTCTTTCATGCAGATTGAATTGGAATATTTGGGATATATTGTCAGTGAAAAAGGAATACAAGCTGATCCCAAGAAGGTGTAATGTATAAAAGATTGGTCAATACCCACTACTACTACTTCTCTTAGAGGATTCCTTGGTTTATCTTCATTCTATCGCCGATTCATCAAGCATTATGCAACCATTGCAACTCCTTTGACTGATAGGTTGAAGAAGGAGGCTTTCTTTTGGGATCCTCTTGCAGATAGTAGCTTCAACCAATTAAAGGGACTCCTTACCTCAGCTCCTATTTTAGTATGCCTAGAATTTTCCAAAGAATTTACCATATAGTGTGATACTAGTGGCCGTGGCATTGGGGCTGTTTTGTTACAAGAGCATGGAGTGATTGCCTTTAAGAGCCGTAAGCTTATAAATAAAGAAATGGCCATGAATGTTTATGACCAAGAGATGTTGGCTATCTTACATGCAATTAAGAAGTGGCACCATTACTTGTATAACAGTCGATTCAGAGTACACAGTGATCACAGGGTTCTTAAGTATTTTCTTACTCAGTCCAATCTTAGTCCTAAGCAGCGTCAGTGGGTTGCTACACTACAGAATTATGATTTTGACGTCACTCATACGAGGGGCAAAGATAATATAGTGGCTGATTCTCTTTCTTGTATGTGGGCTTGCAAAGTTTTAGCTATGACAGAATTGCATAATCATTGGATTGAAAAGTTACAGGAGGCTTATCTTCTGGATGAAGAATTCAACCATATTTTTCAGAAATTACAACAAGGTCTTATGGAAGAAAACTCGCATTATCAGTTCAAAAATGGCCTTATTTGGTTGAAAGGCAAGATTGTTATTCCTTCTACCTCTTCTTTTACACGGAAAATTATGGAGGAACTATATTCTTCGCCTTTAGCTGGACATTTAGAAGTTTTCAAGACTTATGACAGGATCAACAAAAGTTTCTATTGAAAAGGACTATGGAAAGATGTCAAGGACTTTGTCCTGAAGTGTATGCCTTGTCAGTAGAATAAGGACAGCACCCATAAGCTAGGAGGTTTGTTACAGCCATTACCTATTCGTACAGGTAAATGGACTCATATTACTATAGATTTCATTATTGGCTTGCCTACTACCAAGAAGGGATGGAATAGTATATATGTGGTGGTAGATAGACTCACCAAGGCAGCCCATTTTATTCCAACCAAGATTCAGTTTACTGCCTCTCAAGTGGCCAGTCATTTTGTGGAGTAGATTTTTAGACTACATGGATTATCGCAAGTGATTGTTCATGGTAGAGACTCAAAGTTTATGAGTAACTTTTGGCAAGCGGTATTTACATCTATGGACACTAAATTGGCTCCATCTACGGCCTATCATCCACAAACTGATGGACAGACAGAAAGAGCCAATAAATGGTTGGGGACTTATTTTCGTCATTTTTGCTATGATGTCCAAACCTCATGGGATTCTTGGTTACACTTGGCTAAGTTTGCTTATAACAATTCTACCCACACTAGTATTGGAGTTTCACTCTTTGAGGCTTTGTGTGGTTACAAGGTGCCCTTACCCACAATCATCTTTAATGAAAGGATCAATCCTCATGGGAGGGAAGAGTTAGAAAGAATGCAAACCCTTCTTCAGCAATGCAAGATGAATCTTAAGAAAGCTCAAGACCAAATGAAGATGTATGCTAATGAGAAGAGGCGGCCTTTAGAGTTCCAAGAAGAAGAGTTGGTCTTACTGAAGGTGCCCAAGTCCAGGTATTCTACATTAAAAGATGGATCTAGTAATAAGCTTGCCCACAGGTTTTATGGCCCTTACCAGATCCTTAAGCGAATTGGAGACTTGGCATACAGATTAGAGTTTCCCTCTTCCACAAAGATTCACAATGTCTTCTATGTTAGTCAGCTCAAGCCTTTTTATGGTGATCCAATGGATATAGTTGATGAGCTGCCACCTATTGATGAAGAAGGACTTATTCAGTACATCCTAGAGGCTGTTATAGGTCAGCGTGAGAAGAAGCTTCGATCTCATTCTATGGTGGAATAGTTGATCAAATGGAGAGGTTTACTGCCTGAGGAAGCTTCTTGGAGGCCTGATTCTATATTGGATGAGTTTCCTTTCTTAAGGGATACATTGGTGGGGCTGAAGCCTATTGATTATGGAGCTAGTGATGATGCAGACAGGATCAAGACAGCACATTGTTTTAGAATATTTTTTATCATGCCTAATTTTAAGAATTAAGCTATCTACATAGACTTAAAGTACTCTTCAAGAGCTCCGTTTTGATATACGGTATGCCTCATTTGGACACTTCTACTAGAAGTTATGGCAGATTTGGTCTAGCAAGGTGTGATCATACAACAAGCTATCTACTTCATTTTGAGATTATCTGTTGAAGATTTTATGGCTCCATATACTTTCAAAGTATTCCAAATCATGTATATAGCTGAGACCTACTCTTGTTCTTCAATTTTAGTCCATATGGTTGGTCATACTTCATTCATTTTTCCATTTGTAAAGCTGTAAAAACAGAGTAGTACTCTGTTCTATCCATCTTTTTCTAGTCTTTCAGGTTTGTTTTTTAGGACAAAAACTTTTGAAAAGGGATGGATTGTAAGAAGTTGGAAATAAGGACAGTGTGTAAATAATATTGATATTATACCATGTCACACTGACATTGATATAAAAGGGGAGGACATGTAATTTTTCATACCTTTTTGACACATTAATACAATTATTGTCCTTCTCTCCCATCCTAGGAGCTCACAACTTCCATGGCTTCTCTCTCTTTCATGTCTTTCTCTCTCCAAAACGAGTCTTTCTCTCTCCTTATCACTCTTCTTCTATCTCTTCCTGCAGTCTTTCTCTCTCTTCTGCACTCTTCTCTCTCATCTTTCTCTCTCTCTAGTTCACTCTCTGACATTGATGTAGATAAACTATGCAAGCTTTTCAAAGTTGTTGTTACATAGTTTAACAAAAAGAGTATATAACACCATATTAGGGAATATGGGAATTTTTCATAAGTTTAGGACACGTGGTCAAATCTTTGGATTTGTCATAACTTGAACACTATAACTCCAAATCGAGTACTCTGTAACTTAATAGATTCTATTTTTCAAGTACTTTCCAATGATAGGTCACATCATGTGGTTTTGAGAAACTTATGGGCATGTTATTCGGGTGCCACCTTTTTAGTATTCAAAAATGGGAATTGGGAGATCCCCAAACTCACTAATATTGTGTTATATTCTAAAGAAAGCATGCAACAAAACATCAACAACTCAAGCAAAGATAAAATATATGTTTTGTTTTCTTATAGTTATATGTTTTTAAATTTAATTACTCAATTTATTTTTAAATGTAGATTCATATAGATGAGAAAATTTATGAAGTATCACGAAATATTTTGAGAAAAAAAGTAAATGTTAATATTCATGTAATGATATTATTTACATAATTTAGTAAAGTTAAAAATATAATTTAGCATTTAATTTTCTATAATTTTATTTCATCCAAAAAAGGATGAATTATTTGTAATAAACAAGCTAAAAAGGAGGTAATAATAGCAAAGGAAAGAGATTAAAGATATTATTGGTTATTTCATTTGAATTAGGAATGTAAGGAGTTTTTAAATCCAAGCATTGAAATTGATATTTTTAGTGACATTCAAATGGTAACTTTCTAGTGACTTATTTGTAATTTGTATATGGTATTTATTTAAAACTATAATCACACACACACACATTGTGTGTGTGTGTGTGTGTGTGTGTGTGTGTGTGTGTGTGTGTGTGTGTGTGTGTGTGTGTGTGTGTGTGTGTGTGTGTGTGTGTGTGTGTGTGTGTAAATATCATAATTCACTTGGTTTAAAATAAATTATATTGATTCAATATTTTGTGAATTATTTTTTAATACAAGTTAATATGACAAAAGAAAATATGAAGATGATACTTTTAAAGTATCTCGGTATGCATATGATTCATAATATGTCCTTTTCATTGAAAAGTACATATATGAATCTTAGAAATAATGATGTTGGCTTTTAGGTCTTTGGTAAGGATACAAAAAAGCTAACAAGTGATAATATGATGCATGAGATTGTTCATTGGATTATAGAGAATAGCAAGATTGTAATAGCCACAAGTAATAGTATGATTAGATTAGATTATGTAAAGATTGTAGCATAATGCTATTATACACTTCTCATTTATAAACTCATTACTACCTCAGAAAATTTATATGTTTATCTATTTTATTGGCACTATGTATTGATATCTTCATTTGTTGAGTTTACATTAATCAAATAGATGTATACTGTGTCCTATTTGAAATTAACTAAATAATCTCTATATAATTTTTTACTTGAGAATTTTTATATAATTTTGTACTTAAAAATAGATATAACTAGGCATGTGTAAACTAGGAAAAATGCAATACCTCCAAGTTAGAGTAAAATTAGAATTACATAAGAATTTTTCTATATAGAGAAACTATTATATGTGGGAAATTTTCCCTATGTCCCTAGGGAGACATAGTAAAATTTTCCAATCTTGGAAAATCTCCACATATGAAAATTTTCTTGCATAGGAAGGAAAAAAAAGAAGATTACCTATCAGTTCCCTAGTTAAACATACACATAAGTAGGGAAAGTAAATCATAGGAAAAATGAAGCAATTCCTAGTTAGAGAAATGAGGGAATCACATATTTTATATATATGAAATTTTATTTTTTCCTACATAGAAAAAAGTTCTTATATAGGGAAATCACATTTTTCCCTATGTAGGGAAATTTTCCTATGTAGAAAATTTTCCTATGTGATTCCCTAGTTTCTCCAACTAGGAAATGTTCTATTTTTTCCATGATTTACTTTCCCTACTTATGTGTACTTTTTACTAAGGAATTCATAGGAATTTCCCTTTTTTTCCCTATGTAGGAAATGATTAGAAGTTCCTTGTGGCAATGGACATCATAAATAATGATGGATGAGGAGGGTACCACTAATTGTCATGATTGAGTAAGGACAATAGATTAGCCAACAAAAGAACATGCACTCACTTGTGTCTTTAGATGTTGGGGCTCGTATCATTGAAGGCCTATCCACATGAAGTAGTGCCTAACCACCACCTTGGATCGACGAGGAACCTTTGACCCTAGACCCACTTCTGTGTGGTACAATGTGATAACCACTAGAGCCAAGTGTATATGTATACATGTCTCAAACTTAGGAAGTGCTTCATCGGTATCTCATCTAAGATCATGCCTTAGGTCATTAGCGATATCAATCCACATCCACGCAAGAGAAATAGATAGAGATTTTCTAGGATTTTAGCACTAGATTGTTTATGCAAAAGGAGGTGACCATGAATAGTTATGAGCCCATGGACTCCCGCATCCACACTAGGAAAAGTCTGCGAGGAGTTTCCACCATAGATTCTTCCTTAAGAATTGTCTCCCTTACCCTAGATTAATTGAATTGACACCAAAACACTTATCCAAGACTTAGGATATTTGATTCACATGCCACACCGTAGACACAAATATTAAGGACTTCACAACACGACACGCCCATGTAGTACTCACTCAATCCTAGTATCTAGATAGGTGCCACATGCTCACCTCAATTTGTAAAAATTACACATCATCTTCCTAGGTGCATCATCCCCACCTCCTAGGTGTTCCATCCCTAATGCAACTACACCAACCATATGATAGATTCCTAGTACCCCCGGTTGAGTCCCCCTACACACTCACCTTAGACATCCCTTGTTCCACCCTCGCTCTCATCACTAGAATCTCATGCATTGCAAATTCACTAAATGCACTTAAAACTAACTCCAACCAAGTGCATTTGTATTAGGCTTTATTGGTACAACACCCCTAGACCTAGGATACTAGGATTGCATACCATTATTGGGCAGGCAACACAAATTAAGGGGGAGCAACATCAAATCCTAAGAAACCACTAATCCTCACCATTTTTCTCATGCATCTAATACTCAAGCTAGAATCACCCTTAACATTAGCTATGAATTGGAGCCACATATAGCCATATGACTACCATTAGGAACTCCCACCATGCACAGCCTTCATTGCATGCATAACCACTTGGTGCATCCACAACTCATGCACATGCGCCTAGAACCACACCGTTCTATAGGTTGGGATAAAAGTCATTTGAATCCTCCCATCATTATTTTGCACCCTTCATACTTTTCAAGAACCCTCATTGCACTCACAATCTCACAACATCGGTGACCATACATCGTGACCTAATTCCCATGACACATTTAGGTGTGCGCCCTATCACACCACACAATATAACTGATCAAACTCTCAATCTAGTCTCATAGCCCAACCATAAAACGAAAGAGGCAGTCATCTATATTTTGCCTATAAATTTGAAAATATCATGGAGATTCTGAAATGATGGAGGCCTATATGTTAATGGATCAATTGAGTAAAGATTTTCTTGCACCTAGAGATTGATGTTCTTTTTCCCCTCATCCTTCAGTATTGTGCATCCTATAGAGCCTTCCTTCTAATATTATACCATGCTGCATACTCTTCATTGAGCTTTAATCAAATATGCAAAGGATGATGATTTTGGTGCTCTCATTGACCCTAAAGGTGATGGGTCACATGCTTTGAAATGCTACTATTTGAGATAAGTAACCTTATGTGTTATCTTCAACAGTAGTAGGAAGATGGTCAAAGAGAGCTAGAAAAGTGAAGATGGATCTTTTAGTTAATGTAAAGATGAGTTAAAAAAGACACAAGAAAATGATGGAGAAAGTATACAATCTCTTCCGAGCCTCAAGAATATACATTAATGAGGAATTCCAATGCAATTGCATACTTTCAAACTCATATAAGGACTAAATCTATTGGCTAGAATTTCCTTTATTTGAGATCAGTGTGATTGTATTAGCAAACATTCCCGATGGGGCCTTTTTATCTTTCTATCAGCCATAATGTTTATGTTTGGGCTCTCTCCCTAGCAAGAGCTTTATCCAATGAGCCCAGATGCACTAAAATATTGCGCAAACATGTCCAGCAATTGATTCCCCTTCTACAATTAGGAAAGGATCTCATGCCAAATAGCATTTACATTAGAAAATTAATGTGAGCATCTATTATGGCTCCAAATCTATTTAGAACAACATTCTTGCATCCTTGAAGAATTAGTACATGTCTCAAGACATTCACAAGCCATTTCTTGAACCTTGTCTATTATAAAGATTTGTTTGGCATAATATGTGACATTCTTAGATCTAAAAATAAAGAGGCAAAAATGTTAAACCATCATGCATTCCAATTGATTCCTAGAGAGATCATGTAATACTATGAATTTCTTAAATCTTGGCAAAGGATTCATCACGTGTTGTTGCTAAATATAGATAATCCAATTATGTTGCTTAGATAGTTTGAATATTTTGATTGATTCATGCAATGATACTAACCTTGTACACAAGCCACTAACAAGAACGTCATTGAGGTAGAAGTAAAAACCACCTTTGCAAGTATATAAATCATTCAAAGGATTACTTTTGTTCCACTTACAATGCCTCCCCATTTCTCCATGAAATAATGGTAATTTTGTATTCCTTTGGAATTTGCAATGCCATTGAATGAATTTGTATGGTCATGTTTTTGTTGTGAAAAGTAGTATTATGTTATCAAAAGTAATAGATACAGTACTAGTGGTCGTCCCAACACATGGGAAGGTTTGTGTAGATATTAGTGTACATGCATTGATGTATTTGGGGTTGCATCCACAAACTTCAATGCTTTATCGCATGCAACTTTTATAGAGGAGAGTTTGTAAAACTTAAAACATTGCTTCATGGAAAGTATGGCAAAGTAAGTGTCGTCACCAACATCCTATATTAGGAGGTATGGATAAAATGAAGTTTTTTGTCTTGTAAACTCTCATTGATGTGTGAAACCTTAATAAACCAATCTATTAGGACTTGAAATGAAGAAAACCTAAAATAATGAACTAGACAATATAATATGAGCTTTAGTATTTTTTTTAAATAGTCCTAATTTTCACCTAAGGTACTTTTTGCTTATGTCTTTGCTAAATTCTTGAGTACTTTGTGTATTCTTCACATGAAACTAATTAATATTTTAAAACCTAGAAATATTAAAATGTTAAAATCTTGCTAATGTATCACATATTTGTGTTTAAGTGTTACTAAAAACTTATTGGTGTTGGATGTTTCTTAGATACATGCTTGTGAGAACCATCATCAATTAAATAAATAATGTTCTTTATTGTCTCTCATACTATCTTAAATATGAATCTCAAATTTCTCTTTACATTTTTGAAAGATGTTAAACATTATGTCAAGGAAATTAGAAAAAAACCCATGTGTCAATCTTTTGTTGGAACAAACTGGGCAAGGCCTATATATCAATATTAACACTACCTGATTACAAACTAGTGTGCACCAGCATGCATTGAAGCATTACTGTCTTTTGTTTTCAATAAGATCTTCTAATACTACTTTAATTCCACCCGATAGGATTGTTTTTATTGGGTGACTAAAATCTAAGAATTATGAAGTGCCTAAGTATCCTAATCTCTTAAAACATTATCGATTTTTGGAGACTAAGGTTAATCTACATTCCTTTGTAATAAAAGAACTTGATGGGATACATTGTTAAATTCTTGTACTCGCACATGATAATAAAGATATTCTTATTTTCTTATGGATTCATTATAATCTTTCAGGATGTTGATCATGGTGATAATTGGTTCATTATGCTCAAAGTAATTTACATGACCATTTGTCAATCCTTGGATATTGGGTTTCATGAGACCATGACGATGATCCTTGAGAATTTGACAAATCCACACTAAATTCAAATCCAACCAAGACAGTCACAAGGAATATCATGGAGGATTTCTCATAACTTCTTCATGATGAAACATTCAACTAGACCTCAAGAGAATCCACTAGATGGAAAAGTCAAAATATCTTGGCAAAGGACTAATAGTTCTATTACGATTAATGGAGAAACAATGACATTACATCGTTGGATGTATATAAATTATCATCTATACTAGTTAATCTAACAATCTCTCATGAAATATTAATTCTACACAATTATTTAATATCAAGTTTATATATCGAACAGATGTCATGACAATATATAATATCGAACAAAGAAGTCACATACCATTGTTTGAATGACTCAATTTTGAACCATCAATATTGTATTAGTTATTATAGCTTGTATTGATTTATTCACTTTAAAAAAACTTAAAACTAGTTCTCTATTACAAATACTAGTAAAACCATATTAGGACTAAAACAAGTTTATGTCAAACTATTTACAAATTTTACAATTGAACTAATTGAAATTGAATGAATGTGCTCAACTAAATGCTACATAAGGCATAATTTCTGCATATTTCTATCTCATGTAGTTATGATGGAATCTTTGGAAATAACACTAACATAATAAAATTAAAACTCTCATAGATTCAACATCATTGAAATATGTCTAATATCAAAATTCAAATGATAAATGGTTTTTTAATTTTATATATGTATTTATATTTTTTAATTGAGAAAAAATCAAAACCTATTGACAATATCTAACATGAGCATATGTATGAACTAGGACTTAATATCAAAATTATGTTACAACATATAACAATATAGAGAAAATGATTGTTGTTTTTCTAATACTTGAATATCAAGACATAAATTTTATAAAAAAGAGTATGATCTTTATACAATTCACTTGTCTGAACATTGAAAATGTCATTTCAAAATTATGTAAGTCTAATTGTTTTAACTCAAGCAGTAAGCTTGTAAAATAATTAATATTATTTAATTTTAATATTTTTAATTGACATTTTGGTTAATGAACATATACAAATGCAATAATAATATAAATTAGATCTATAAATATCATTGAATAATAATATATTTAAAATATTATTTTATACACCTAAAATTAAAGTAAAAACATAAATACTACTCATACTTATCCCATTAGTAACTAAAATAACTATGCCTTATATTTTGAAGATCTAATCATTTTGAAAATAAATAGATTGGTACTTCCAAAAAACATTAACTAAACATGAAAGTTGTAAATTGGCCTTCACACACACACACACACACACACTCTCTCTCTCTCTCTCTCTCTCTCTCTCTCTCTCTCTCTCTCTCTCTCTCACCAAGGATATCAGGCTATAGCGACAGGCGTTAGCGATGACAAATAGCGACGGTACCCAGAGCAAAAAAACGCGAGCCAAAACTCGAGTGCGTCATTTTTCGTGCATTCACGAAAGAGAGAGCGAGAGGGAGAGCGACCGTCTTGCTGAGAGGGAGAGAAAGAGAGAAAGAAGGCTTCTCACTGCCACCGCCACCGCCGTTCGTGAAGAAGAGGAGGAGATGTACGGAAGGCAAAGAGGAGCCGTCGTTGCGAAGAGGAGCCGCCAAACCCTTCTTCGAGTCTTTACAGTGAGTCCATTATCCATTCTTGCTTTGCTTTTGTGTTTTCTCTCTCTCTTTTACTTGTTTTTTGTATAATTTGTGTATATTGAGAGAGGGAGAGGAAATGAGAGAGAAAGAGAGGGAGAGGGAGAGGGAATGAGAGAGGGAGAGGGAGGAAATGGGCAAGGGAGGGAGAGGAAATGGGAGAGGGGGGAGAGAGAAAGAGAGGGAGAGGGAGAGGGGGAGGGAAAGAAAATGAGAGAGGGAGAAGGAGTTTTCTCTCTCTTTTACTTGTTTTTGTTCTAATCCGTGTGTATTGAGAGAGGGAGAGGGAGAGGGAGGGAGAGAAAGAGAGAAAGAGAGGGAGAGGAAGAGGGGGAGGAAATGGGAAAGGAAGAGGGAGGGAGAGGGAGAGGGAGAGGGAGAGGGAGAGGGAGAGGGAGGGAGACATTAAACATAATAGGGAAATGAGAGAGGGAGAGGAAGAGGGAGGGAGAGGGAAACATTGAAAGAGAGAAAGAGAGGGAGAGGGAGAGGGAGGGAGAGAGAAAGAGAGGGGGAGGGAAAGGAGAAGAGAGAAAAAACATTAAACATAATAGGAAAAGAGAGAAAGAGAGGGTGAGGGTGAGGGAGGGAGAATATATGAGAGAGGGAGAGTAAGAGAGCAAAAGGAAATGAGAGAGGGAGAGGAGAGAGAAAAATGAGAGAATGAGAGGAGAGAGAAAAAGAGAGAAAAGATGTTAAACATAATAGGGAAAGAGAGAAAGAGAGGGTGAGGGTGAGGGTGAGGGTGAGAGAGGGAGAGGAAATGAGAGAGGGAGAGGAAGAGAGAAAAGGAAATGAGAGAGGGAGAGGAGAGAGAAAAAGAGAGAGAAAACATTAAACATAATAGGATAAGAGAGAAAGAGATGGAGAGGGTGAGGGAGGGAGAAGAAATGAGAGAGGGAGAGAAAGAGAGCAAAAGGAAATGAGAGAGGGAGAGGAGAGAAAAGGAAATGAGAGAGGGAGAGGAGAGAGAAAAAGAGAGAAAAATCATTAAACCTAATAGGGAAATAGAGAAAGAGAGGGTGAGGGAGGGAGAGAAAGAGAGAAAAGGAAATGAGAGAGGGAGAGGAGAGAGAAAAAATGAGAGAGGGAGAGGAGAGAGAACAAGAGCAAAAAATCATTGAACCTAATAGGGAAAGAGAGAAAGAGAGGGTGACGGTGAGGGAGGGAGAGAAAGAGAGAAAAGAAAATGAGAGAGGGAGAGGAGAGAGAAAAAGAGAGAAAAAGAGAGAAAAAATCATTAAACCTAATAGGGAAAGAGAGAAAGAGAGGGTGAGGGTGAGGGAGGGAGGAAATGAGAGAGGGAGAGAAAGAGAGAAAAAAAGGAAATAAGACCTTACAATAAGCTCATCCTAGGCTCATAGGGGTTAGGCCGATCCTCAACAAATCTAAGGGATATATGGCTAGAGAACCCTAGCACACTTGCGCCTTCTAGCATAATGTTCTTCCTACAAAGAGACATCTCATACATGGGGCTTGTCCTAGCCTCCACCATGCAAGTATACAACGAAGGCAATCAGCCTATCAGTTAGAAAAACATTCATTTTTCATAATGTAAATCCAAAAATAACTTTGGATATTCCATAAAAATCAATCTCTTCTTAAAAAGACAAATACCGCTTTCTTACCAAAGGGTCATGAACTCAGGGAAGGTTTTCTTGGACGACCTCCAACACGTATGAATGCCGCAAGCTGGTACGAGCTAAAAATGGTCCACACAGAGTCACATCCAAACGAAATGCGGCGGTTCTCAGTTTTCTACGAGTTGCCATATTGGACCCACTTGCAGATCAACCACTTGTTGGATCCCATGCATATTTTCAAGAATGTGGGCAGCTTGCTATGGGACCATATCACAGGAAAAAGAGACACTATAGGGGCACGAATGGATTTGAAAGAGGTAGGCAAGATGGAGGCACTTTGGCCGCAGTCGAGTGCTGATAGTCGCGTGCAGTTACCTCGCGCTCCTTGGGTTTTATCCACTAAAGAAGAGCGCATTGTGAAGCAAGTAGTCAAGTCTATCCGCACTCCAACGGGTATGATGCGTCCTCTCAGGTCTGCATTTTCTAAAGACGACCAATTATCAGGGCTAAAATCTCATGACTAGCATAAGATATGACAGGTTTGTACTACGAATGGATTGTAATTGGCGTGTGCATTTTGCTATTTGGAGTATAGCCATTGTTCATAATGCTTTCTCATTTGTGGCAATTTGTACTACCGATCGCGATCGCAGGATGCCTTACTCCAGAAATACGCGGGGCCATTTAGAGGTTGTCGACTTTGGTGCAATAGATCTCACAGAAGGAGATTAAGACGTCCTCTATTGAATCCGCGAGGCGGGGAGCAGTGGAGATGGTATATCTCTTTGAGAAATACCTGCCTACCAGCATGCTCACGATACAAATCCACCTTCTTGTGCATCTTTTAGATGAAGTGGAGATTGCTGGACCTGTCCATACACGATGGATGTTCTTCTTGGAGCGCTTAATCAAAACCCTGAAAGGCTTTGTGCGACAACGAGCTCAGCTAGAAGGTAGTATGGCTGAAGGTTGTTTGGTGTCTGAGGCGCTAGTGCATATTTCACAATGGCTACCAACGGTGGATCCAGACAACAAAATGCTATGGTCGCTGAAGGACGATGATAGAATGACCGAAGATGTGGTGGTTGGAAATGGGGTAGGAAAAAGAATGGATACTGCAATGGAGGAGAAGGTGAATCGCTTTTGTATGTTGCACCATGCCTCTATGGAGACGTGGCTGGCCAAGTACCAGATCGCTAGGTAGGATTGAGAGGAAGTGCGATCTGAATTTCGACATAGTACGTGCCATCGACCGATTCGATATCCCGAGGGCATGGAGGAGATGCCACGGTTCATGTCAACACGATGGTTGCATGGAGCTTTGACCGTAGCGTCTCGCGAAGGGACGGAGGTCTCAATGGAGGAGTGGGAATTCTCGAGGGGATGTAGTCCAAAGGTGATGATGTGTTTAGGATTTGTCGTATATATATTTTATATGCGACAACTAATTTGAGTGTTTCAATGTACAGTATAAAATATATAGTGCAACGTGGTCACGCGGACGGCATTTTCGCGTGGAGCGTATTGACAAAATGTGCTCCACAATGGACTGTGGTATCATGGCAAGGTTCGAGCAAGAGAGCCGACGACGAGCAACGGATCCAAACACGGTTATAGATAAGATGGAGTATTTTAGAAACTTGCAAAGTATTGTTACGGTGGATTACCGTAGCTTCTCCATGATACTATTCGATGTGCAGTGGTTTAAAGTGGTACTTGAAGGAGTTGGAGCAACAGTTCGACAAGGTCCATCTGGATTTCTCGAAATAGATTCCGAAAAAAAATGGGCGGATTTGCGCGACACCTTTGTGTTGCCGGCCCATTGTGAATAGGTGCATGAACTCATTTGTTTGTTAATTGTATTACGACATGGTACATGTCACAATAGTTTAATCTCTCTTGTATGTGTTTGTGAATAGGTAATCTTCTATCCAAACCCCCGACAACCTCGATGGTAGCATGTTATACCTTCAGCTCCCCGAAGTGCGAGAGTATATGATCAAAGTGATGTTCCGAGCATAGATGAGGACAATATGCAAATAGAGGGGTCGATATTGCAAGGGATGGAGGCCACCGAAAGCTTGGAGCATGTAGAGGAGCCAGCATCGGCTAACAATTACGGAAATACAAGAGTCCAAGAATTCTTTGAGAACGAGGTGGACTCATCCCTTTGTGGTGACATGTCTATCAACCTTCTAGTGTATGCGGAGTTGTGTCAGGAGATTGACATGGGACCATAGGATACTTCATACTTGGAGTATCCACTTACTCAATTCGTTGACTAATCGCTTATAAGAGTACATAAGATATGCATTTTAAGTGAGATCATTTTTTTAGGATTTATATTACCGTGCTTTGTATGATTTAAATTGATTATGCTAACATCACTTTTTGTCTGTACAGGTGACATTTTCAGGTTGAGCCGAGGGATGAGCAATGAGGAGTTGCAGGATATCCTCACGTGTATGTCTCCAGATCAAATCGCGAGATTCAGAGACATGGCAAACTAGGAGCTGTCTCAGACATCGTCAGGCCGCTCTACTAGATCTACTTCGGCGCAATCAAATACTTCAGCTTCGAGCAGACGAGGTCGATGCTCTAGACTTGGGCTAGAGGGAGGGAGTGCTTCAAGGTCAAGGGAATGCTGTAGAGATATGGAGGCAGTGAGCTCGCGGTCGGCATGGGATACAAGTGCGACTCCTCACTCTCGTGGCGGTTCCAGGGAGCGTGGCTCAGGTGGATGTTATGGAGGCACAGATGCGGTGTCTTTGTCTCATCATTCTGCTGGAGTTGCGTCACCTCCAGGATTGTCACACCTGTGGGGACGTCTACTCCAGTTACTCTGGCTTTTGCTCAGTCCTCTGCAGGTGGCACCCCTATGGGTGCTACTTTGATAGATACTACCCCGGTCGGTACACCAGATGTACAGGGGTCTCCTGGATATGCCCAAGAGTGTGGACGCAGGTGGGAGAGGACCCATCTTAGGCATACCCCAGGGGGATATGCCTATCTTGTCGATGATAGGTCAAGAGCCATCATCATGAATGATGAGGGGAGGAGGGTGATGGCTCGCATGAGAGAGTTGTGCCAACAAGTTTTTCAGCACAACGTCTTAGATCATTGGAAAAACATACCGGAGGGGAGCAAGGACTACATAGTAGCATCCTTGCATGAGGAGTTTTCGGTTCTAGCCACGGCAGATAGATTTTCTACGGGCTGGATGATGGATTGCATGCGTGTATATATGTCACACAGACAATCGAACACACGCAAGGCACTCAAGAGTGGGGCTGCAAAGCCCGAGTGGCTAGATGCGGACGACTGGCGCTGACTGAGGGAGAAGGCTACAGATTCTCTAGGATGTTAGAGTCAGCAGCGCGAGGCGGCGAGGGCACGACTAGAGGCCAGAGTGGTCCATCATCTTGGGAGTGGCAGCCACATGACATATCTGGAGGACTTTGTAAGTTTTTCTTTTGTTTTGCTTGCTTATTTTTTTGCAATATCCTTTGTACTGACAATCATGTTTCTAACAGTTAGTATTTTGTTTTCTTTGCAGCACTCCATTACAAATCGCGATCTGACCAGCCTTGAGACTCGATATGCAGAGAGGGACAGTCTCACTGCATTGATCGACTGATTGTATAGACGCGGCGGCCCTGTAAGTCACTCATCTTTCTTGTCCGTAGTTACCATGTTTAATTAGAATGCATTATTGTATGTTGGACTGATGTGTTGTTTTTTTTTTTTTTTTGCAGAGTCCGTTCGATACTCCTTTGCGACGGGATGAGCTTTTGGATGGCGAGGATATGTAGCTCGCCCTTGGATCCCTAGAGCTCACACACCCTTCTTTTTTTATCGTCTGATCTGTGTAGACATTTTCTATGTAGTAGTAATATCTTGTCATGATTATACCAATCGCTTTCATTGTGCGATCATGTATTTATTTCATGTATCAGTGTTATGATTTCAGTACACTTTGTTTTTGTTTACACAAGCATTGTACATAGTGCAGAAACTATTTTGTATGGCCCCCTGCCACAAAAAAAAGAAATCCCTGTTACCATCGCTATTAGCATTGCAAATTTACCTACACGCGTCGTTACTGGCGTCGCAGAGCGTCGGTATCAGCGTCATTATTTGTGTCGGTATCAACTTTGCGACGCTGATACCGACGCAAATAGCGACGCTGATACTGACTGTTCTATGGCGTTGCCAATAATGACACTTTTTGCGACGATGGGGGCAAATTTTGTTATTTATATTTTCGTCGCTTTTAACGTCGGTATAAGGCCTATATCTTGTTCTCTCTCTCTCTCTCTCTCTCTCTCTCTCTCTCTCTCTCTCTCTCTCTCTCTCTCTCTCTCTCTCTCTCTCTCTCTCTCTCTCTCTCTCTCTCTCTCTCTCTCTCTCTCTCTCTCTCTCTCTCATTTCCTAAGCAAGCAATGAGCAATAAACAGGCAAATAGCTATTTAACATTCCAAAGCAATAAATTTTGAAATATTCAATCCTTTCTTGATTTTCAACTCAAATTTACTTTCCTTCACTCATTTTTTGCTTCTCTCCTCATCACTATGGTCCCTCTCTAACGAGCAAGTCAAAAAATGAAGAAAAAAACTACTTAGGCATTCTAAATATATTGGTTTAGAAACATTGTTAACTTTTTCAAATATTCAAAGTCATTTTGAGTTTTTTTGTTTATCTTGCATTTGTCTCCCCATATTGATGGTCCTTCTCTAAAGAGTAGGACCAACAATAAAAGACTTTTTTTCATTTACCATGCATTTGTCTCATCATGTTGACGATCCTTTTCTAAAGAGCGAGACCAATAATAACAAACTTCTGAAAAATTATGTGGTATGAAGCACTAGAACATGTGCCCACACAATAACACACGGAAAGGGGGGTAGTGGGGTGGAGGATTAGGGGGTCTACATTGGTAACCAATCATTCATGTTAGCTTTACCAAAAAAGCATGGGCCCAAGTCTAGGATTTATCCTCTACCAAGCTTGCTATCAAGTAGGCTTAAGGGAGGTTTGTCTTGATCTTGGAACCAACAAGGATTTGGTGAGGCAAGGTGAAGTTAGTGATGATTGTTTGGCATTGTGGTGTTGTGGCCCACCCCACCTAGCAGAAAATGTAGGGTGTGTCCTTAGAGAAGGTGGTGTTGGAGTAGTTGTGTTAGGGTAGCAAGCTTTGACCATATACTTTTCAGACAACTACTAAGGCTATAGTTCTTCTTCAAGCACTAGTTATTGTTGGCTCATTGGTTGGATCTACATGGTCTGGCGAGACACATCTATAATGGCCCAAAGGTGGCAAGGGAGATGAGTGTGTTGAAGTGGATCTATGACCACTTAAGGTGGCCAAGAGATGTTAGCATGTCCCCCTCCCCAACTTCAAAGAAAAAAAGAAAAACAAAAAAAAAAATCGACATGGAGGGGCTGTCATGCATTCATGTAGTGTGTTTCCCTTTTATCTCATTGAGTGGAGCATCCATGAGCATTCCATCCCCATCACCTACAATCCCAGGAAACTACAACACTACACTTCCTTTACCTCTTCTATACCTCTACAATGACACCCTTGCCTCATGCTTGTACCTAGCGTGGGTTCCTAGTGTCATTTATTCATAATAACATGGGATGGCCATGCTCTAGGTTCTCATCCTACAATCCCATCCCATCCATGTACCTTCCCCATATTAGATTCCCTCTCTTGGTGATAGGGGATGACAATTCTTTTCCTTATCCCAATTATAGTATTCTTACTATGTCCAATTGTTCATGTATTATTTTATTCAGGGGCTAAATTAACAACCAAGAAGCTTGCAATCATTGCTAATAATCAAGAGGATTTTGTTCCATCATTTATCTATATTATTAGCTTTACTTTTTCTCTCTCTATCGGTTCCTCTTTGTTTGGGTATCCATTTCTTTAGTAAATGACAACAGTGATGACTTGTAGGACTTGGCCACCATGTTTGGCATGTAAAAATTGCAAAAGGAATGGAGTTGACTTTGGTGTCCTTGGTGCCCAAATTAGATGTTGAATGCGTACGTGGCAAGCATCAGAAGGTCCCCAAGAACAAAAGAACTCTACTTAAGCTCAAAAAGCAAGAAGATACATTTGCATGACATGAAAAAAAGAGACGAATTGGGTACAATCCCCCCCATGCCTTGTGTGAGCGCTTTGCAAGGCATGTATTTATAAATTTATTCATCTTAAAGCTCAAGAATAGCCCAATTTTACAATTAACATGATTTAGCTTTTGTGTTTGCTTTTGTCCAAATAAAGAATAAAGCGGTTGGGTAGCCCAAAAGTCAGATTGTCATACAAAATAATAGATATTTGTCAAGTGCGCCTAAATAAATATTAGCACCACGCCTCTTAATGATAAGATGTACGCCCATCAAAAATGATAATTTCTTCTAAGTAATTTGAATACATGCTATCACCCACCAATGCTTCCCAACGCCACCGCTGCCTGCTCTACATGTCAACTGAAGCATTCACAATTGTTAGAAAATAATAAAATTAAACTGACAAAAGTGAATACCTTGGCAGTCTTGAGCTACAAAATAAATAAATAGGTTGGAACTATGTCATTACCTTAATTTAATACGATTGCACTCTAAACTCATAAACGTTCATTAATTTAAATATGTATTTTGCAAAATCACCCACGTGCACATTAAATTAACATGACGCCCAAAAACGACAAGCGTCCCCGTCAACTTCTCGCACAAGGAATCCACCTTGTGTACGAGCCCCGACAAATAAATATGGTTTTACGGAATTCACCGAAAAACCTCATAGAATCCACCATGGAATTTAAAAAACTCACAGAATCTACCGTGGTCTCCCAGAATCCACCATGGAATATGCCTCCTGGCATCATACCCCCAAGTTGGGATAGCAATTGTCCTCAATTGCTATTAGCTCAATGTGGAGCAAGCAGTGAGGGGTAAGAACTTAGGTCGCGGGCGTGCATCCATTGGGCCTCTTCAACAGGATGATTTTTAAACTTAACCAAATATCTAGAGTATCTACCGCCAGTTCTAGTAGTCATAAAGTCAGTATCTAAAATAGTTTCATGTTCAAGGATTTCAGTTTCTTCTTCTAACAAAGAAGGGTTTTCATAGACAGGATGAACATGTAATTAGCCTCTAAATGGTCGTAGCAAACTGATATGAAAAGTATTATGGATTTTTTAGTGTTAGGGTAGTTCTAATTTAAATGCATTGTCATTGATTTTGTGAATGATCTTGAAAGGTCCATAAAATCTAGGGGCTAACTTAACAACAGGGTGTTTCTCAACACTTTGTAATCTTATCTTTTCAATGTGTAACCAAACATAATCATCAACTTTGAAACTCATAGCTTTTCTTTTCTTGTTAGCTTGTTTAGTGTATGATTGCTGGGCTTTCGCAATCATGTCTTTGACTTCAACAAAAATAGTAGCATGCATATTAGCAATATCATTAGCAACTTTAACTTTGTTTGATAATGATGTAACTAGTGTAGGCAATCTATGTCCATAAATGATTTCAAAATGTGCTTTCTGTATAGCTGTGTGCAGTGTATTATTGTATGCAAATTGAAGTAAATGCAAATGTGTATCTCTGGTTTGTGGTTTTGAAATTGTGTATGCATGCAAAAGATCTAAAATTGTACTGTTAGTAGCTTCTGTTTGCCCATTTGTTTCAAGATGAAATGCAGATGAGAAATCAATCTTTTTACCTAAATTAGCAAACAAAATAGTCCAAAAATTATTGCAAAATCTAGAATCACGATCAAAAATAATAACTTTTGACAATCAGTGGGTTAGTGAAAACAGTCTTCAAAAACAATGGTGCAGCTTGGGATGCAGTTAATGTTTTCTTGTATGGAATGAAATATGCTTGTTTGCTAAATCGATCTACAATAGTCCAAATCATATCATGATTAGCTTGGGTGTTAGGCAAACCATTTATAAAATCCATTGAAATATCTTCCCATGGTCATTCAAGAATTGGTAAAGGCATTAACAAACCATATTGATTACCATGGTGTCATTTGACTCGTTGACAAATTAAACATTCAAAAACAAATTTAGAAACATCATATTCCATTTGTGGCCAGTAAAAATCTTCAATCAATATTCTTAAAGTAGAATTAATACCAAAAGAAAATGTAATAATACCTAGGTAAGGTTTTACCACGCAATTACCTAGGCGTAAAATATCTTTTAAAATATATATCTAAATTGTTTTCTCAACCAATTTATGTAGAATGTTTAAAATATCAATTATGACATTTAATCTAACTAATTTATCTAATGAGCATATTTTTAAATATATACAAGTACTAACTATGGTGCTAAAACAAAATCTAATTACATGTCAAGAATAATAGGACTTTAATATAAATATACAAATCTATGATTCTATTAAAGATTTAACAAAAACTAGTAAATTTTAGATAATTTTTTTTAATGAAATATAGATTCTCGAACTTAGTATAATATCAAGGCTTAGTAACAAGTAGGTATAAGGTGTCAATAATTATATATATATATATATATATATATATATATATATATATATATATATATATATATATATATATATATATATATATATATATAGTAATGCTAAAATTTAAGAACATTAAACAAACAATAATTATCTACAATAAATAAAATTTATATATAAATAATAGGTATCTACATATAAATTTAAGGTAAAGGTTACTAAATTTACAAAAGAAAATTTTCATAAATTTATATATGTATGTATGTATAAATTTATCATTAACAAAGCATATGTAAAATAGTTAGCATGGTATTTGATCAAAAAGACATGTGTATTTTGTATATACCTTTTAGACATAGTTTGTCTAGCCTACCAAACCGTAAGCTTCTTGAAAAATCTAAGTTTCAAGGTGCTATTTGTAGAGTTAACTAAAAATGGCAAGCTACATTAGATGTTGTTAGATAGCATGTAGATAATCTTGGTGGCAGATGGTGTGCTTGTGGGGCATAATCTACATGCCCATTATACTATCCAAGTAGATCATCTCAAGGCCCAATATGTTTATTCTTGGAAATTCCTTGGCATCTTCAATGTGGCCTTCCCTATTACCAAGCTCTCATTGGTATTGTCTATAACTTGGGCCAAGTTGTGACATATGAAATACTCCATTACATCCATTGCCTCCTCGCATGGACACCAATTACACCATCACCATTGTGATAGTTCAACCACACAGTCGTCCTAAACACAGATCTCCATCTAAAGCTTGGGCTATGAAAAGAACATTGTTCATACCATAGTTGCTCTTAGCACAAGGCTAAAGTTTGAGCTTCATGCCATAATACTAGCTAAGCACGAGGCTCAATTTTAAGAGTCATCTACTCATAAGTTGCTAAAATGCAATGAGGATGGAAGCACTCACTTCACAACTCAACCACAAACTATCAAGTTCAAACGTTTTGAACTATCTAATAATATTTAGCAACTTCACACATTTAGCTCCCTTTGCATAAGGTTCAACTAGAGAATTAGCTCTTACAAGAGGCTTAGTTTTAAGATTAAGCCTCCTTATAACTTGCTAAAATGCAACAAGGGTGAAAGAACTCAATCAATACCTAGAATATTTTCACTATTAATGACCTAGTGTGAAGTTTTAAATTGTCTGTTAGTATTTAGCTAGATACAAGAGATTTAGCTCTCTTTACTTGAGGCTAAAATAGAGATTTATCTTTCTATACAAGAGGCTCACTTTTAAGATTGAGCCTCATGCCACCCTGCTAGCTGATTATAGGGTGTTACAAAACACGGTTGAGCAAGAAGATGAGTTGGGCTATGGGGAAAGAAGAACAAGTGAAGAAACATGATGACACAAAATAGTCTTGATTAATTTGATAGTGAGCAAGTACATTCTTTTATAGCATTTCAACTAGGCCACTCTTCCTCTCTTTGCTTATGGGATACATTGCATACATTTGTGTGTGACCTCTTTGGGTGCCACCTCATCCATCCTTATCTATCCACTCTCATAAATATCGTTCACATGCCTACGCATCAAATATGCTAACAAACCCCCCTTGATGCGTGGTTGGTCATTACCAATTGCTAGTGTCATCAAGGATGTGATTATAAAATTGCTCCCCCCCCCCCCCCTCTGAGTCCCCTATCATACTCATAAGTATTTGCTGTGGCTAAAATAGGATGTAAGCAAATGACATTGGATTGAATAGGAGATTTGTTCCCTTGGCTATATCATTGGTACCAACCATGGACTTTACAATTGTGGGATTAGGACATGTGTCCATTTGATGGCAATACATCATTGGATTCATTTGATCTAGAATCATCATGATTTTGAAGTCACTTGTTTACATAGTTTGCTTGGTTGGAATAGCATTCTCTCTCAAAATGACCAAAGCGTCTACAAATCGTGCATTGATGTTTACCTTTGTTTCTGAGATTCTTTTTTCCATGATTAGTTAATCCACAATGATTGCATTGGATCCTTGAGTTTCTTGTAATAATGAAGACATTGTCATGAGTAGAGGTTAAACTGCTCCCAATGGATATAATCTCTCTCTCTCTCTCTCTCTCTCTCTCTCTCTCTCTCTCTCTCTCTCTCTCTCTCTCTCTCTCTCTCTCTCTCTCTCTCTCTCTCTCTCTCTCTCTCTCTCTCTCTCTCTCTCTCTCTCTCTCTCTCTCTCTCTCTCTCTCTAGTACAACCTCAAAGTCATGCAGCTTCAAATATTCCATATTAGATAATCTTTCAACTAGATTTTGATAACCATCTACATCATAGCTTGCTAATAAAATAGTTTTTGCCTCGTCTTTATCGAGTGTTCTTTTCAAAATAGCCAATTGTTGTTTAATGCCCTTATATTTGTTCAAGTGACTTGTGAGATCTTCTTTTGGGTTCACCTTTAGATTATAAAGTTGCATTAGTAGTTTCACCTTGGAGTGCTTGGATTCGGTGCCAAAAACTTTGTTGAGGTCCTCACATGCTAACTTTGCACTTGGAATACCATCAATGTGATGTATGTATCCATCACCTAAGCCTGCTACTATATATCACAATGCTTTCTCATTTTTCTTCATATTCCTCTCTTGAACTTGTTGTGCCTCTCCCAACAATAATGGCACCCCATAAGCTCTTCCTCATAAGAAGATATATCATTTTTTATTGACAAGTATGGAACCCAAATCCCATAAATTTATCAATGACATCTTGAGTTGGCATGACAGAGAGGTCTTATTGGGCTTATAAGCAAATACCCAATAGTTTCTAACTCCGTACAATATAAATTATGAGAGTTACAAAGAGTTTTAGTAGAACCCACATACAATAATCCCCTTTTTACAATGTCAACCTTCAATCGCTTACAAGTGTGAATTGCATTTTTACAACTTGAACCAGTTCAAAACAATAGGCAATGTGAATAGAACTTACAAATATTCGAATTTGATAACCTCAATGTGAACATGGCTTAAGATAAACTGGTTTAAGAAAGTGTAGTGTGAAAGAGGGTTTTTAGGAGGAGGTTATTCACCCTTAATCTTTAAGTTTAAAAGGTTTTTTTAAAAACCTTATCCTTTGAACAAAATGGTCATTGAACTGCACTAGTGGCATATGATCAGTGCAAACCTTGAGGACATTGATGCTATGAACGAACTAGCATAGAACACCTCCTCATAGTAGATTGATTGGTTGAGCAACCCTCTCTATCTTTTTTCTCGTCCTCTTCTTTCTGTCTCTGATTGCAATAGAGAAAGCAGCCCCCTAGCTTATCTTGAAGGTAGGCCCTTAGCTTCTATGGAAGCATGCCCCTTAAACTATCCCCTTAAGTATGCCCTTTAAGGTTCCCCCTTGTAGATGGTAGACAACACAAGAACTTGACGAAGTAAACCTCATACAAGCACTTCAATGGCTGCCCTTCTTCCTCTTCTTGTTAATGGAAGCCTTCAAGATGAGCCAAAACAATGCGCACAATGGAGAGCTATATCTTAGCGAATGTTGACCTTCTTGTATTCTCAATGAGTTTGGCAACTCCAACCTTCAATCTTCACTCCAATGTCTTCTTGGACAATAACACTACCTATGCTTGAGCTCCCAAACTTGAGTAGCAACTATGGAGGCTCCCACAATCTCACCACCTCTATGAAAGAGGCTCTGATACCATTTTACAAAACATAGTTAAGAAAGAAGATGAGTTGGGATATGGGGTAAAGAAAAAGAACAAGTGGAGAAACATGATAACACAAAATAGTCTTGATTGATTTGATAGTCCACAAGTACATTCTTTTATAGCTTTTGAACTAGGCCATTTTTCCTCTCTTTGCTTATGAGATACATTGCATACATTTGTGTGAGACCTCTTTGGATGCCACCTCATCCACTCTCATAAACATCATTCACATGCCTATGCATCAAATATGCTAGCATAAGGCTCAATTTTCGTATTGAGACTCACCACACGATATGTTAAGAACATTGTTACAACATTTCGGCCATGTAAGTATTCAATCCACACTTCAACCACCAACCACATAGCTCCAAGAGATTAAAATATCTACTATAATTTGGCTCTAGAGATTTTGAGAGGTTTTGTGCATCCTATGCATCAAATATGCTACATAAGGCTCAATTTTCATATTGAGACTCACCACACTATATGTTAAGAACATTGTTAAAACATTTTGGCCATGTGAGTATTCAATCCACACTTCAACCACCAACCACATAGCTCCAAGAGATTAAAATATCTACTATATTTTGGCTCTAGAGATTTTGAGAGGTTTTGTGCTCTTCACATGCAGCTTAATTAGAGTTTGAGCTCTCTTTACAAGAAGCTCAAACTCATGTCATGCGTTGAGCTAAGGATGATGCTCAATTTTAGGATTGAGCCTCATGCCACACTACTAGGTAAGCATGTCACCCAATTTTACCATCGAGTCTCCTCATGGGCTATTAAGATGAAACAAGGATGATGGAAGACACAATCGTCACATAGAAAATTTTAAACTTTCAGCTATCTAGCTCAAAACCTTAAAACTATTCACTAAGACTCGGCCAAGGTTTAAGGGATCTTAGGTCTCTTTATAGGAGGCTCGATTTGAAGATTGAGCCTCATGCCACACCATCGGCTAAGCACTAAGGCTTAAATTTTAAGATTGAGCTTCCTACTATGCTATTGGCTAAGCACAAGGTCCTTTCTCCTTGGTGCCTCACACGAGGCAAGAGGGTGATCCTGGTCCAATGGCTTGTTGGTTTTGATGCTTTACATTTAGCTCAACTAAAATGAAGGTAACACCCTTAGTGTGCAAGGTGAATGTTGATAGAACATTTGGGCGGTCCCGCACAGTTTCTGTCAACAAATCCAAATGTAAAACAAAACATTTGAAACGTGTATTGTAGCTCTATACCAAATTACACTTGCTTTTCCTGTGTAGAGATGAAAAATGGTGATTTCTGATACAAACGGATAAGGCTTGTATATTGGCCTACAAATCTCACGGATAAAGAAGAATAGACCTGATCAGACAGATATTTTGTGCTCCGCAGGAATAATGCTTAAAACTTCATAGCTTCATAGCTTTGGGTTTGTGATCCCGGAGTGTTGCAGGGAAGCTCTTCAAACAGACCAACAGATTCTAAGGGTGGCAAGCTGTCTAATTGTGTAGATGAAGAAGCAAACAAGGGAGAAGAGGAGGAAGGTGATGATGATGGTGATGATGGTGATGATGATGAAGGCTTGAATGGCCACAGCATCTCATTCTCGAATAATTTGGAAGGGTCCACAAGCTCCACATCCTCCAGTTCCAGCAGGGGAGTATCCATTAGAATGCCTTGCATTGCCTCCATTAATGCTGAGCCTGGTGATGGTTGTGGAGGTAGATATGAGGTCACCCCCTCCCAAAACTCCTTAAAACAGGATGATTCTGTGATGTTGCTTGTTGTTGGCTGGTTCATCATCATTAAGCATAATGGCCCCATCATCATGTTGAAAGGGCTTGCCTCATCACCTTGTATATGCCACACACCGTTAGTAAGCTCATTGGGGTTGAAGTATGTGTCATCGAAGTTGAGAAGATCATGCATGTGGGGGAAATTTGGCCGTTCCTGTGCTGCCACCCCGTTATCATGAATCTGATGTGCCTGCATGGTGAGGTCAATATGGGTGTGCAGCAGGGTGTCTGTCACATTGGCGGCCGCGGACCCAGTGCTCGATCCCAAAGACAATGTGTCGCGGCTGAAAGGACATTCGGATGCTGATGCTACAACCTGTAATTTGTGCTCCTCCTCTGCTGTACTCTGCTGGTAATGCTGCTGCAAGGGTCTAGACCTGTAGTTGGGCATGGCACCGCAGAAGCTTGAAATGGAGGACAACGAGCATGCCGATGTCGATGCAGCGGGTGGCGTCACAGGCAAGGACGATGACGATGACGACAGCAATGCTGATGAAGCTGCAAGGGCAGTTCCAGTTTGATCATCACAACCATGCTTGGAAGGGTCGCGCTGGTTAATTGGCTGTGCGGGTAATTGAGGTGGTGGCAATGCAGCCCCGTACTGAGAAGGAAGCTGCTGCAAAATGGGGTGAGAACTAGAGGGGAGACGAGCTTCAGATTGAGGGGAGGGGAGGTCGGGATAAGACGAAATTAGGTGAGGGCCACCTTGGTCATCATTAGCAGGTGTAATGGGGGAAGGCTTTATGGCAGAATAAGAGGAATAGGAGGAGGAGGAGGAGGAGGAGGAGGGGCCAACATCAGAGCCATATTGCTTGCAAGAGGAAGAAGGAGAAGGGGGGTAAAGGTGTGGGAGGTTCAGAGGTGCAGAGAGGCCATACAAAGCTCTGGCAGCTTCATCATAAGCCATGGCTGCCTCCTCTGCAGTGGAATAGGTGCCCAACCACAGCCGGGAACCTCTCTTGGGTTCTCTGATCTCAGCAACCCACTTGCCCCAGGTGCGTTGTCTGACTCCTCTGTAGCTGCACAAGGCATTCTGAGGGCCCCCCTTGCCCTTCATGCACCCTTTCTTGTAACCCTTGGTGGGTATCTTCCTGACACTCTTTCTGTGGGCCAAGGGGCCACCTTTATGGAAGTTCTCATTGCTGCTGCTGCTCATATGCTCTGATGCTCTGTTCTTCTCTGCCCAGGAAGCCAGGACCTCTGTCACGGAGCTCCCTCTTCTCTGTGATGGCCGCATTTCAATGCCAATTCAGCTGCAGGGCGTCTGCTCACTGACAGTGGAAAGCCTCTGGTTGGAAGGACCAACCCCAAATCACAGTTTTTATTTAACCCCGGAACCAGGGAACACACGTTTGAGCGGCACAGCTTTTAACCCCGGAACAGGGGAACCCACTTTGAGAATAGAGACAACCCACTTCTACTCTGTGTGTGTCTCTCTCTCTCTCACCCAGATACAAACGACCGACTCTTCTCTCACACAAGATCCAAATAGAACCCATTTTCTTTTTTCACACAGAGAAGCGACGGCAGGCAAGAGCCAATAGCCCAGACGATGTTTCTATTCAAGCAAGAGCCGCAAACCTCACTCACTGGCATTCCATGTGGCATCACCCCACTGGGTTGTCACACCTCATCTGGCCGCCTACTTCATAGGAGGCCAGGCCAGCGATGGTGGACGAGGATTTAAATTTGATTTCGATAGATAAAAATCATGAGAACTGGGCTTTCATTGAATTGCGTGTTTATGGAAAGTTGCCTGAGAACTCTCCCGAGTCCCACTCAGTGCCTACCTATTCGGAAAAATCCCCCGGAATGGACGCTTCATGATCCAACCAGGCAGATTGCACGTAACGCATCCCACCCCGATCCTCTTCCTAGCCTCCCTCTGTAATTGTATGCCTTTACCCCATGTCAATGTATAAATGTCAGCGCACATTCACATGCACAGGATTGCGTCAATGTCCTCACGAGAAGTTGTTGACATTGAAAGGACGCTCTTTCCCTTGTTTTCCACAATAGTCTTCAACACAATGAGCTTGAGCTTGTGTTGGGGAGGGACCCTATACCTAATTAGGTGCTATTGGGGGCCCCACTGCCCCTAACCCGACCTAGCCAGGTATGTAATCCCTCCCTCGCATAAGCTCATGATGTTATCATAATTCACAATGCGAGAATTATAGCAAGGATTCGTTTAAAAGTTTTTGTGCTAGAGAAAGCCAGTACCAACCCAAATCAGGGTAATAAATAGAAGGGGTACTTGGCTAGAGAGAAGACCCTCTTATATCTCCAACCCAAATTTGGGAAAGTAAATACAATCAGTACTTCATGAACTCTAGTTCACCTCCCCATATGACACCAATCCAATTTATATGACGTCTCCAATTAACAACATAGCCCTAACTTGTGCATGAATGGCCCTCAGACCTAGGTTTACTTGGCCAATGATCAATGTGGCAACAAATAGTAAAATTGATCACACACTAGTGTATATCAGCAACAAAGGATAGGAAGGGTAATTCACAAATGTCTCGAAACAAACTATAGTAAGGGCATCGTACTAGATGGGCCATCAAATTCTAGTAGAGGCATACACTAGTATCCACCAACAATATGCTAGAAAAGAGTCATCATAGTAGTGTAACAACAAACTACAACAATGCCATCATATCTACAAGAGTGATAGTAAGGTTACATAATAGGGTTGCACACTCATTAGAGCCCTGTCACATGTAGGTCAATTGACCTACACGATAACGCATCGAACTAGTGAAAGATGAAGTACATATACAAGTTCATATGATAATGGAGAATGATGTTTCCATCAAAGTTAAGAGAAAGAAAGAAGGATCATTGATTACAATTTGAAATCAAGCTCAAATACTCCAATTCAAGTTTGGCAAGGTAGGACTTCAACAAGTTTATTGAGCACTACACCCCCCAACCACATGTACTTGAAATTAGACTCTATGAATTGTGCAAGTCAAATAGACATACACATGTTCTTACTCTTATTAACAACCATAATAGTTAATACACCAAGGCTGCATACCCATTATTAAAACCATTTACTATTTGATTTGTGAGGAGAAGACATATTCCTTTGGGTGCTAAATGTGCAAAATTATTAAAGTGGATAAAGCATTGGAAAGTCTAGGTGTGAAAATGCATGTGATGTACAAGGAAGTGGACCTTTTTGTCCTTTGACTCAATGTCAAAGGAAGCATACCTTTTGGGCCATTTAAAGCTCCACCGGATTTGTGTGGTGTGTTGAATTTACCTTTACAAAATGTAAAGTCTATGTTAGCTAGAATTCAATTCAATTCTACACTTGCCAAGATATTGACCATCCATTAAGTAAAGCTAGAAACTATCACACTAATTGTTTGAGTTAGGTTCTATGCACATTGAATCCTCAAGTCTAATTCTCTATAGAAAATTTGATTGACCTAAGGAAAGACAACTTAGAACCATATACAAACATGTAGAATCATTCGTTATTTGCAAAGCTAGAAACCATCACACTAATTGTTTGAGTTAGGTTCTATACGCATTGAATCCTCAAGTCTAATTCTCTATAGAAAATTTGATTGACCTAAGGAAAGACAACTTAGAACCATATACAAACATGTAGAATCATTCATCATTTGCACCCATTCAAGCCACATAAATTTCCAAAGATGTGGATCCTCTTGCCTATACTTGTAAGAGTGGTTAGAAGTTAGAACCAATATTTTGAATCTATTTGAAACATTTTGAGAGCATAACATATTATACTAAGTTGAAACTTAGCTCAATTGGTGGCAAATTGCAATCTTTTTCCTTAACAAGTTTGACTTACAATAGCCCTTAGCTCATTTGGAAAGCAAAAGCAAACACAAAAAGCATGCTAGTGATTAATCTTGGGCTACTCTTGAGCAAACAACTTCATTACTTTTTTGTGTGAATCATCCTACGCAAGTCCTAAGCGAAGCTAAATTGAGGATCTTATAGTGGTGGGCTTATTAGGGTAGACTAGGACTCAATAGCTCAAGTGTGCATAGACTAGTAAGCTCACTTGAGTCTCAAGTGGGGGTAGACAAGTAGACTAGACCCTACATATCAATTGTGGGTTAGTCCAAGTATGTAGACAGACAAGCTTGGACCCTTTGTCACATAGTCATGGGCTCAATAGCAAACTTTTCTTATTTTGAACCCTACTCAAGCTCTCATGTATGTCAATCTTAAAACACCACCAATTTCATGCTAGCAATCCAATAAGTTAACAATGCACCCCATCATTCACACAAAATTGAATGATCAATTATTTTAAGATTTTTCTCTAATGTTCTACTCAGTGGTTCCTAATCTCTACTGATCTTACTCTAATGTCCAAATCAATTTACTACCAATTTGGTCTTCTAACTAGCTTCAAGTGTTTTAAAGTGAGCAAGGTGTACAAGTAGAAGAATGTTTCCCCAGTGTTTCACCCCCATCAAAGCACACAATACCTCCTATTTTGCCACATGGCAATAACATTTATGGTTAGATGAATGATCTATCATATGTTCCAACAAAATAAAATGTTTGGCTCTATGGGACCCTAAAAATGGCACATTAGATAGAGACTCTTATTCTTTCAAAAGCTCAATACACCTATGACTCCATCGTGAACATGCCTATCACAACTATCACATGTGTTATATACAAGAGGAGAGAAACTCAAAGACCTCGAAGACTTCTTGGAATCATGAACATGCCCATCAAACTTACTAAGATTTGAAGAAGAACTTTAATCCATGAAGAAAATAATTAGGACTTAAAAATGGGAGATTTAATGAAGATAGTGTGTTAAAAAGGGTATATGTTAAAGGAAGATATTGGATTGATATTGCAATAGGATCAAGAGGAGAGTGGACGATAAGGAGCTCAACAAGTTTTAGGATTTTAACAGCTCGGTTTGTTGGCCTCCATGGTTAAGGATGTCTTCTATTGATGCAAGACTTGGCACCTTTCTCAAGTGCATGGAAACATGAAGCTCACACATGAGAGACAAAAAATTTTCATTGCCTTTGGAGCCTTTGAACAATGGGATATGGATATGGTGGGTCATCTACAAGGTATAAATCAAGTAAGGTATAATTTTTGTTAACAAAAGATTATCTTCCTAGATGGGTTGAGACCAAGGTACTAAAAGGATCCAATGAGATGGAAATTATTCATGTTTATGTATGAGTGCATATGCTCTAGGTTTGGGATACCCATGTCCATCTTGAAGGATAGAGGGCTACATTTTAGAAGATCACTCACATGTGAATTATAGTAAAGGCTTTATATCTAACATCAATACTATTTACCCTATTCCCTCACAGTAACTGATTAATAAATAATGTCAATGGACAAATAATAAAAATACTTAGAAAATATGTATTATAACAACCACATTGGGTTGAAGACTTGAACAAGTTCTTGTGGCCTTATAGGAGACATCACAAAGTTCATACTTCTATCACAACCTTTTATCTACTTTATGGGCAAGAAGCTACATTGGTAATCCATGTAGAGCTAGGAGCTCTTAGGTTATATATAAATATTGACAGAATTACAAAGAGAAATCCAAGGAAAATATCAAATGACTACAAGTGTTATACTTAGATAGGAAGGCAGCGTGGAGTTCTATATAGTGTAGATAAAGAAAGTATAGCTAAAGATAATGTGTAAGACTACTAGGAGAAGAAGGTAGAGAATGGAGACATTGTTATTAGGGCCAATTTTAAGGGCAAACGAGCCTTGTATAGATTTGGATTAATTCTTAACAACATCCTAACTAGGTAAAGATAGGGGAAGAAGAACACATTATTAATTGCTTGTTCTTCTTCAATGTTAGGGTTGATTTAGCATTAAATAACTGTGGCAACTCTCTCTCTCTCTCTTCCCTTTACTTTCATATTCCCAAAGTGTTTGACTAATATCATAAAAATGACCCCATTTTCCAAGAAATTCGATTACGACCTCTAGATGCCCGTTTTTCAAGTTCTAAATGCAAATTACTTTCAGACTTAACTTTTTAAATATTTTTGCTTTTCTAGGCTTTGCATATTTTGTTATTTTATTTTACTTTCTCTTCTTCGTTCTCTTTCTCCTCTCAGCATTTCTCTTTGTTTGTGTTTGTCCACATCATTGGAAGAAGCTTGAGGTATCATTTCTGTCCACATTGTGGGTTTTAGAAGTCTTACTTTGTTTATGTATTCATATGCCCTATTGGAAGAACCAAGTTGTGCCAACCTAATTGGAAGAAACAAGATGATTGACAAGATAATTGAAATGTAGAGATTGTTATGATTTTAGAAGTACGTCATTTTCATTTTTATAGGCTTTTCTCTTTGTTTTCTTTATTTCTTACTATTGTTCTTGCTCTTTTATACATTTTCATGCTCTATTGGAAGAGGCTTGCCATGACATTTGGATTAAAAGAAGTAAGAAAGTTGTGAAGGTAAGTGAAATGCTAACTATAAGGAATTAAGAAGTCTTTTTATCATCACATGCCCTTATTTTCTTCTTATTATTCCTTGTGTTTTTCCTTTATTTGCTCTATTGAAAAAGGCTTGGAGTGCCAATTGAATTGGAAGAAGATATGAATTTGTCAAGCTAATTGGAATGTTAAAGTAATTTCTTTTGTTTTTGCACTTGCATTAGTTTAAGAAGTAGCTCATAACCATACATTTCAACATTGTAGGTTCTCTTTTACTTTAAAGAAACATGGATGAAGCTCTATTGAAAAAGAAAAGTTGTATTTATATTGTTGTGGAAGAAGAACATTCCATATGGAGAGGAACAAACCAAAAGGTTCTTACTGATCAAGTTTAAGCCAAAAGGTTAAGAGATGAAGGTAAAAAGAACATTGATTTATGGATAAATGAAGAGTTATATCCAATAGATTCCTTTACAAGTCAACCTTCCAAATTTTGGACATTTGATGATACAATCAGATTTATTAGAGATGGAAAGGATGGCTCGATAGGGTATTCTATTCATTTACAAGCCCAACATGTAAGTGAGGTTCACAATATGAGGCGATTTCTTTATCACAACCATTGTTCTTGGCGATAGAGTACGCACAACAAGTGATCCAATTGGTTGAGGTAGACAAAGAGTTAAAAACAATGAAGGGGGAAATAGAGAAGCTCAAGGAGGAGAATAAATCACAAAAGAATTTAGTGGCTAAATTAAAAGCCTCACTAACTTCAACTAGTTTCAAGTCTAAACAAAGACAATTTTTAAAAGCCTTGATAATTTAGTACCAACGGGTGGGAGAAGGATGAAAAACAATACAATATAGATTGACATCAACAATTTTAATTTCAAGAAGCAAATAGCATGCCAAAATGAAAGAAGACATTATCAATTTGCTAAGGGTTTTAACTTCAAGTTCTCTATGCAGAGATGTGTGGAAAGAGCTAAGCAAGAATTTTCACAACACAATTGAGCCATGGAAAGTTTTGAAACCATGTGACAATGCTTTAATAAGTAGACAAGGATACATAGTATAAATAACAAGATGGTGATGAAGAACATTCATCAACATCATTAGAGTATGTTTATTCTTCCTAAACCAATGATGCTTTGCAAAAGAGATATAAAAGCAGAACTTGATAATCACAAAGCTTCTAGATGACTACAAGAACATTAAAGTCTCAATGTCTTTTACAAAGGGAAAGAAAAAAGATATGTTGGTTTTTCAATAATGTATGGATGGATTTTAGAAGCATGGTACGTCCTTATAACATGACTCTAGAGAATATAGAGGAAAGACTCATCTTTGTGTTAAGATTAGACAATGCACAAATATTAAAATACCAAAAAATGAAACAAATAAATATTACACTTATGAACAAGGCTCTATAACAAGTAAGGGACTGATCATCATAGGGCAAGGCTAAAGCATTCAATCCAAGCATGATCTATGGTGGATATGTGTAGCTCAAGTTTCCAATGAGAGCCATGAGACCCTCAAGTGGCTTTTCACTCACACACATATCTCAAGCATTGTAGAGTCAAAGGATAAAGGAGAGCTACTTGAGATTGAAGGCATGGATCATTCAAAGTAGAATGGCATTTAAGTGATCATTTGAAAACCCTTTAAAAATACATGTTTGGGATTTTTGGTGAGCAACAACACACCCGTGCTTGTATTATATTGTTAACCCTCAAACGAACGAAGGTGGAAAATCCGGAAAAGCTAATGTTAACCCTCAAACGAATGAAGGTGGAAAATCCAGAAAAGCTAAAGCAAAAGACAAAGACAAAGGCCAAGGCAAAGAGAAACAGAAGACAAAGGCGCACAAGGAAAAGCGCAAGTCAAAAATCTTGTAAAAGAGTGCAAGTGCATCATGGTTTAATTCAAGGAGCATCGGGCTCTCACCCGTGCAATTTGTACATGACCACCCAAAAGGGATTTAGGGTTTTGTATATAAAGTTGAAAAGTGAATGAGAAGCTCATTCTTGTGTGTGGCAAAAAGTGGCTCTCCTCTTCTTCTTCTCCTTCTTGTTCTTGCTTGCTTGAGCTTGTGCTTGAGAGAGGGAGTGTGAGAGTGTGAGGGAGTGAGTGTGTGAGGGTGAGGGACCGTGGGGTGGAGAAGCTCTCCATCTTCTCCTCTCTTCTTCTCTTCTCTTCTCTTCTCTTCTCTTCTCTTCTCTTCTCTTGCTCGCGGCTATGGAGCTTGGAGCGTGGAGCTTGAGGATGGAGCTCGTTTGAAGCTTGCACTTGGATCGTGGAGCTACCGGAGTGTGCGGGAGAGGAGGTAACTCGAACGGCATGGAGGTAAGGTCACTACACCCGTAGATATGGATGGCGCGTCGGCTATGTGAGAGGTAGCCATTAGTGCTCGGCTTGGAACGCTTGAAACAATAAGCCGTCCGTGGGTCTTGGCAGTTGAGCGAAGGCTCCCACATTTTGGTTCCGTTGCCGGGACCAACGGATTCAAGCCTTGAGCGTTTGCACGCTTCAAATCGAGCATTGAAGTAGGGTTTTCCCCGAACCGGTACTTGAGATAGGTAGGAAGTGAGGGGATTGAAGATGGCATTGGATCTCCTTGGCTAGTAGGTTTTTTGCTTTTTTCAGATTTATGTTGTGAGATGGAGTAGTGTAGGTATTTACTTTGTGATTGGGATGCATTAGAGTAGGAGAAAACAAAGAAAAATAAAGAAAATAAGCATTAGGGTTTATGCTGTCAAAACAGGGAAAGAGGGTTTGATTTGCTTACCGATTTGTACTTTGGAGGTTATTTGCTATTCCAGGGGTATAGAATCCTTCGTTCATGTCTATTCTTGCATTCTGGAAGTTTGTGTGACCCCTCAAGACAAAAATCATAAAAAACGAAGCATTATTCGTTAAATCTGCCAAAACTGCACCGCGTTCGGCCCGTCCAAGTGATGGCCATTCTGGGGCAAACCCCAGAATTGGCCCTCGGTCCTCTCCCATTCGGCCCTCGGCCCACTCGGCTCTCAGCCCACACCCATTCGGCCCTCAACCCGGCCGATTCGGCCCAATAACTCATTCGGCTCGGCCACCTCGATCCATTCAGCCCACTCGGCCCTCGGCCCTCGACCCATTCAGCCCACTCGGCCCTCGACTGGTCGAATCTGGGACTCGGCCCAAAAACTGCAATTTTTCCAGAATTCCATTTTGGCCAGAAACTAAGTTGCCACCACCAAAATAGACTCCAGAAATCGTATAGAGCCAAAGGCACATCATAGATCTATCACTAGGCTAAAATCCACCGCAAATAGTTTAAAAATTAGCTACTAGAGGTCCTCCCAATCATGCATGGTATTTACCGTAACGGCCCTTCGGGCCGAGGGGGACTACCCCCCCCCCCCCCCCGAACCCCCGCAGAGGGGGCTCTACCTCTGCCCCCTCCGCACCTCCCCCGGTAGGCTGGAGAGAAAACACGCACCACAACATGTTCTTCGGATTAGGCCCTAGTATAGTAATGGCTCTACACAAGCATAGATCTTCACTTGCAAAGCAGCAACAGAAGCCTATACCCAAACAAAGACCCTAGAACCTCAACAGGCCAAGCTAGCCATCAAGGGCAAAAAGGCCACACCACAAGAACACATGTACATTGTGTTCAAACTGCATCTAGTCGAAGCAGAATGCAACATCATCAAGCTATCAATGCGAGGATGACTAGACATGACAATCCTGACGATAGATGTACCTTGAGCAGCGCTGCACAGATGACCCAAGACCTCAGTAGAGAATCCACGTCTGACTGTGCAGTTAGGGACTCAAAGGCATGTATCGGAAGGCTTGAAGCAGTAAACCAAGACCCAAAAGATGAAGACATAGTGCCACCTGCTTATCTTAGAGTCAAACTCACCGCAAAAAGAGAGCATAATGTTGATGCTCTCATTGATGAAGGAGCAGATTTCAATATCTTGACTTATGAAGCATGGACTCTACTAGGTCAACCAGAGCTCAAACCAACTGATGCAACTCTTAATCCTTACGGGGAACGCCCACAAGCACTTCTAGAGAAGTGCAAAATCCCTGTAACTATTGAAACAGAAAGCTTGCCAGTCGTGTTCTATGTTCCTCCAAATAGCGAGAATTGTGGAAAGGAAATCCTCCTAGGAAGGCCCTTCAAAAAGGCAACAAAGTGTGAAGCCGACTATGTAGCACAGAGGATACACCTGACACTACCGAGTGTAAGGATAGTCATGACCTTTAGCAAGGGTGACCTCATCGAACCTCGAGGGAAAGGAAAGGAAGGTGCTGACGTAACAGTCAAGCCTACTAATGAGAGCAAGGAGTTGTTGAAAGAGTTGATACAAGTGCAGGTTGAACGGAGAGAACTAGTGAGTGAGGCCATACTTGAAACAAAAAGGTTAGGAGACAAGGCCAAGGATAGGGTTTGGACTTACAAATATCGTAGACAACCACGAAAGAATCCCAAGCCTTATAGACGAAGGCATCGATGGAGAGCTAGCACAACGCCACGATGGATATCCAAGGCGTTGCTTCATGCTCAAGGATATTATGCAGACAACCGATGGATTTGGGTACCAAAACCCCTGCTAAACCACCTCTGTCAGAAGCCCAAATTATGTCAAAAGCAAAGAGGCGTAGGAGGAAACCTAAACGAAAATCCAAGTCTCGAACCAAAAATATTGGAGTGATTGAGCCCCTCACGATTGAAATCAAGAAACCAAACATGACCTATCAAAAAGTAGATCATCAGCCTAGCGTGCTTAGCAAGCAGATATCAGAGGTAGCTGTCGAGCGTGCATAAGGTCCACTAGTGCCCAAGGAACCTTCGACTTCCCAAGAGGATAATGAGCACCACAGGCACAACATTACTCATGATAAGGCTGATTGCTCAACAAAGCTAATGACAGAATCGTCTAACAATCACGAGCAAATTCTCCAATCAGTACCAAGCCCACGTAGGAGTCCCAAATCTCTACATCCTCTTCACCTAGATGGACACGGGAAGTACGGCAGCAAAAAATCCCGTGCCGCTGCTCAACTTACGCAAGTGAATGCGCAAAGGGCAACAAAAGACACGACCACTTCTGATCTGCCTAAGGACTTGACACCGCAGTCTACCAATGGTAGCCAGTCCACTGAACTAGCCACCACTACTTCCAATCAAGGACCACAGCAGTCACAACCTTTGGCCATGACAACACCCATTGCGGAACATGTCCTTAGCAATTCACCTTTGGAAGAGATGTCACAACAAACATCCTTGACACCTCCAATCCTTCCAAAGCACCTAAAGCCTAGGCTTGAGGATAAATCTCTCGAAGACTTGGCCAAAGAAATGGCACATCTAACCAATGAACTAGAGATGAAGTCCATGGTGAAGCTTGATCACAAGGCTGACAGCCATCACACGTGCATACGTCCATGTGGACATCGGAAGGCCAACACCAGAGCACACAAAGCTCATAGTTGAACCACTGACTTGGTATGAGTAGCAATATGTTTGTTTCTGCTATGCAGCTATTGTTGAAGAAGTCATGAAGGACATCCCAAAAGCCACAGCTAGAGAATTGCGCTTGATACCCTCATTTTATACAGCTCTATGTGAGACAAACAAGGAAAAGCTTGACCCAATCAAACGAAAAGGGAAAGGACAAGGTACCTTTGCACAAAATTGGTACTGCAACCAAAGTTTGGCAGCCAAAATTGGCCATCGACTAATGACACTTGCTGAGCAAAGGAAAGCCCTTTGGACATCAATACATGATTCCACGTACGTTGCCCCACTTGTATAATAAAGTGCTTCTAGAAGAAGATCTACACGTGGCTAGTAGGCTAGGAGTAGGGAGCATGGTACTTGATGTCAGCGCATATGTCTTCTACCTCACTCAAGACCCTGCAACCCTAGATCTCTATGCTTCCCATCAATACAACCCTGACTTCTTCAATTGGTTTCTTCCAAGCCAACATGAAAAAAACCCTAAACCATCTCATGGTTCTACACTAGAGTCACCCAAACCTCCAGAGCAAGAGAACAACAGCTCTAAACACAACACTCGCCTTGACAAGAAGCAATGGAGACGGGTTCTAATAGATAAGGACAAAAATCTAGAGCAAATACCTAACCAAGAGCAACTGTCAATGCAATTGAATGTGGGGCTGAACAGAGGAGAATTAGCTAGACAGCTAGACTCTCCAAAAAGAGAGGTAGTTGAAACCCTCGCAACCTAGCAAGGCTGTTCAACCTAGTGAGGCCGTAGCAAAATCCCATGACGACATGCCACAGAAAGAGAATGCTAAGGCCCAACCAAGCACATCAACTACTAACCTAGGTCAGGATCCTGAGTCCTTAAAGGATACACCTCTAGTGCCCAAGAGAAAGAGAAGAAAACAACAAAAACAACGACAATTGCAAGCTACTACAAACGACAAGAAGATTGGGACCAAGAGTACTGAAGAGATGATGAACAAAGCGTCTAGTTCATCCATAGATAAACCCATTGCCATCTCTCCTAACAACGGTGAAATCTCGGACACATCCATGTGTTCTGATAAATCAAAGCAACAATTATCATCAACTGTTGCTTGCAACACTCAATCCACCGATAGAGAAACTCGCATTGATCAATCAAGAGTGGATGCAACACTGTCACAACAGGATGCTAAGACCACGCCGGTCACATCCGAGGAGAACCATGACACAACTACCATAAAGCCTCAGGAGAAACATGGAAACCTCAAAGGCATAAGCAATCCTGGCATTGATCAATCTTGCTCATCTAGGCCTGATCCCCCAACTATGCTAAAGCCTAAGGAAACCCTTAGAACTTTGCATGAGATAGCAACCGAGCAAGCCCTCATAGAACATAGAGATGTCGCAGAGTGCTTGACCGAGTGGGACACTAAACTGAAATTATTTGCACGTGTCTATGTTCATGCAGACATGGGCACATTCCCTAGGGAGCAGCTTGAGGAATATTTGCCTTATCCACTATCGTGGGAAGAGCAAGAATATCTTGACGGACATTATGACAAGCTCTTACATGAACGCATGCGACTCATCTCTGACGAAGAGACTGACAAACTACGCTTAACCGTGACATTTAATGAAATGCTCTGCCAGCCAGATCTCTTAGAGATAGAGCAACTAAAGCGACAATCAGAGGGTAGAAGCCAATTTGAAAAATGTTGGTTTGAAAACCACGCTACAATGGCCGAACTTGGAGCCCAAATGATGACAGTCTCAGAGGAGCGATTGGCCAAATGGCAGTCCCAAAGAGACCTGACCTATGTGGCACTAACTTCATTTCGAGTTCTAGCTACATTTCGAGGTATGGACCTAGCTAGAACTAGCCTAGAGAACCCTTTGATTGATAAAGTTCTCACTGAGGAGGAGCTACATGTTTCCAGTAGACTCAGACAAGGCACCATGCTACTCGATGTTGCCAAATATTTATTATTGCTAAATAGGCTACCACAGAAGCTAGATATGTGTGCCACACTCGAGTACAATCCTGAGTTCTACAATTGGTTTTTATCCTCATGGAGTGGCATGGTTTCATGAACATGTACATAAATAAACAACGTGTTTTGTGATTGTGTAAATAATACCAAAAGAAGCAAAGGCCAACACACCCCATGAGCAATGATAACCAAGTGCAGGTGATACGCATCAAGTCAAAACTAAGGGATTCATGTTGGCGATGTCTTGTTTAGCTGGACATTTTCATTATGGTTGAAGCATGTGACTTGCATGTACTCTCACGCCTTTCCAAGTGAATGCAGAATGACACAAGTCAATGTCTAGAAGCGTTTAATATCCAAGTCACCACAAGACCACCAACCCCACAAAGAACCATTATGGAGGAAGTGACAAGAATACCAAGAAACAAAAGACATGACGGAAACGCCACTAGATGAGAACCCAAGGACACCTCTGCAGAAAGCACATATTGCAACTGAGCATGGCCAAAGCATAATCATCGATTATCTCCTCCTTCTTGGCCAAACTCTATGTTTGGACAGGAGCCATGCTCTCAACAAGGGCGAACGTCTCTTCATCATCCAGGATTCAATTCGCAAGATGCTCTGCCCTTGTCCATGCATAGCTCACTCCAAGTGCTACCTCAATTGCTCAATGTCTCGCATGTTACAAAGAGGTTTGCAAAATCTCAAGTGTATCTCTTCATCTCAACAACAGTTCCTCTAGCATCAAGGCTGGTGACACAGTCATCTCTGTAATATCCATTCTTCATAGCCTTTGGATCCCAACATTTCTCAATCCAAATGAAAGGCTAATAGCCTCAATGTATGGCATTGATTGTATTCATTTTTTCCACCAAAAAAAAAAAGAAAGAAAGAAAAGAAAAGAAAAGAAAAGGAAAAAAAAAAAGCACACATGATCACAACACCGCACCTAGGGGTCCTCAAATTAGGTACATCCAGTGACCTTGGTCGGCTGGCTCCGTCCCTAATCCCCTAGCCCTTTGTACATCCCCCACAATTGTTCAGGGCACATTAAGGGCAGGACATACCTAGGGAGCTCGCCTTGCCTATGGTTAGACCTGTCACCCTGAACCACTTGCACAATTCTTTCGCACTCCATCTCAATGCCATTACAATCAACAGTGGTAAGCAAGGCATGAAAGACAATGGAAAAGTACACCATACTTTTCGAGCACTACAAGTAGCCACTAGCTACCAAAATCTAAGACATCAAGGAGCTCAATTATGCTACATTGCCTTGACAAGACCATAATGATGTCTCAAGCAATCTTCAAGTGTACTCCCCGTCTTCATCAACAATTTTTTCCATCAACTTAGCCCCTTGCTTCACTGACCCATTGCTATACAAGGAACCAGGCCGACAGTCTTCTAACTAAGTAATACCTAAATACGCACGTGTACTCACTTAATATTCACACTATAGCCTATACATGGTTTGGATCCTCAAGTTCAGGACAATACTCCAGGCTTGCTTAGAGTTCGACCTATCTCCCAAACTAATCAAAATATATATTGTGCACTATAAGAAGACTAGCACTACCCCTTAGGGAGAGACCACATGAGAGGTTTTCTAATTGCAGGTATTAAAGACTCCAACGAAAGCACCGTCACCTCTACATCAACACTCAACTCTGAACTCTTGTCCTTTACTTCATCATGCAAGACCACCAGAGAATCATCACGAGCAGAATCCACCATGAGCATCCCAAGAACACCAACACCCATGCCGGCTATGAGTGACCATTCCCAACAACGATCGTGGAGCTACCGGAGTGTGCGGGAGAGGAGGTAACTCGAACGGCATGGAGGTAAGCTCACTACACCCGTAGATATGGATGGCGCATCGGCTATGTGAGAGGTAGCCATTAGTGCTCGGCTTGGAACGCTTGAAACAATAAGCAGTCCGTGGGTCTTGGCGGTTGAGCGAAGGCTCCCACATATATGGATGGAATGACCTCCTTGGGTCAGCAGTCTAACAAAAGAATCCTAAGAGTTTCCCCATCAAGGGACAAAGTGAATAGTGGAGCGAAAATCTTGAATAGTGAAAGAAGACAAGCACATGCAATCCAAGAATCAAAGAATCCAAACTAGGACATCATTCTTCAAATTCCATTGGAGAGTATACATATTTCTGCATTGCATGCAAAGATTTATATTCTTGACAAGCTCTTAATTTTACTCTATCCAGCCTACATCACTATTAGATACTTATATTAAGAAGTGTGAAGAGCTCCTTTCAAGAATGGGCTTGAAAGGTGGAGTAGGAGTGGAAGCAAGAGTGAACTAAGAGCTATGGAGGTTCAACAAAGAGAGAACAATATGTATGTGGGAACTCCAATAGTCACAATATGTGACTGACCTTCCTTTATTCTACTATCATGTATAGAAGAAAGAATAAAGTCACAATGATGGGTAGTCACCCGCTGCCTACAATGTATAACTGTGCAAGCAGTAAGTACAAATAAATATATTCTATTATGCACATGTGGCATTTAACCCCCAATAGCCTCCCACTTAAAGGTGAATGCACTTGAGTGTAGAGAAAACAAGCAAAAAGTGACAAAGTACAATGTGTACATATAAGTACAACAAGATGAGGAGTAGATATCATATCATCCTATGCCCATCATCTTCCTAAAGAAGGCATAGTGTTTCCTTGTGAAACTTTTAGTGAGATGATGTACATGGTTCTCATCAATCAAGATCTTGGCAAGCTCTATCTCCTTGTCCTCAACCACCTCGTGATAACAAGCCTCAATGTGCTTATCCTTCAAATGAAAGATCAGATTACATGCCAACTAAATGGCACTCATAGAGTCTGAATGCAATGTAGGAGTCATAGTTGTACCAAGTTGTGCCACCAAATGGCCTAACCATAGGGCCTCCTTGCAAGCCTCAATAGGAGTTGCAATGCACTTAGCCTTGGTAGTAGACAAGGTCATGCAATTTTGCACCTTGGATATGCAAGAAACAACATCTCTCTAACAAAGGTGAAGACATATCCTAAGGTGGACTTCCTAGTATTTGCATGTCCTACTATCTGCATGTCCTACATAATCAGAGTCTATATAGCCCACAACTCCAGTATCCTGGCCACCATAACAAATGCAGATATTTGTAGTACCCTTGAGGTATCTCATGATACCCTACACACCGTCCCAATGTAACCTGCTAGGTGTCATCATATAACGAGCCACAACTCCCATTGCAAATGATATGTCAGGTCTAGTGGCTATCATGGCATACATCAAGTTGCCCACTCAGTGTCATGAGAATTTCGGTCCATGGTATGAAAGTGGAAGGAAATTTGTACGAGTTCAATAGAATGCATACTAGACATGTTGAGACACGAATTCCAAGATGGTATGAAAGTGGAAGGAAAGCCATATCTTGATGAGTTCAATAGAATGCATACTAGACATGTTGAGACAAGAATTCCAAGATGGTTTATTCACTACAGCGACTTGACTGTAGATACAATGACAATTGTTGAACATGATTGAAAGAGGATGAAGTGACAAGTCGATTTGGAACTTGAATAAGTGGAGATTTGCATTTGGCTTGAGTTAGGCGTGAAAGATAGACTTTAATAACTATCTTTGGGAGCATTTGGAGGGGCTGAAGGGAATTGTATACTGGGGAAGGTTGTTGATGTAGGAAATATGGTTCAAGACAATACAGGGATAGAGAGCACATGATCAAGAGAAGAAGGGGGGCTTATGGCTCTTGAATACTCAATCTTCTTGATGACATCTTAGGATTAAATTTCCTTCCTGCCTTCATGCAAGGTAAAGAGAGAAATTTTAGGACTATTATGAAGGGTTTTTTGGCAACCAAGAATACGGGAAGAGTAGTGTAGCTATTCTTCTTCAATTTTCAGAGGGAATTCCTTACTTTATCACTCAAGAACAGGGTTGAATGTTCCCTATCCTTTAGGGATGAGTTTTGGCTATCTCAAGAGGGATTTAAAGCTTCATTGAGACATGAATAATAGGGTACATTAGTGAAAAGAATAGGCCATCTTGTTATTCATAGAGTTTTTGAGCTCTAATAGTGATTCTAGTGTCATCTCTTGGGTGCATATCACTGCCCATCATTGGGTTATGCTTTGTCCTTGTTTGAGACCAGGTTTTAGGAGGATTTGAAAGTAGAATATGAGTCATTATTTGCTACTGTAATAAACAATAAATTTAGGGTTGTATTTTGGTACCCATTCAAGGATTTGGCAAGGTTTAGTTCTTTCTACTGCTTGGTATAGTGTCGGGATGGTAGAAGCTAGCTCATGCCATATAGATGTATGAATAAAACATAAATTTTGAAGCTTATGTAAAATAGGTATTTGGTCTATGCTAGGGTATTTTCTGATGAGCTATTAACTCAAAGGATTTGGGAAATCATCCCATCATAAGGGTTCATATTATAACGTACACAGTGCATTCATTGGTCTTGATGTTGTATAAGATATCAATCAAAAGGCTCTAATTTGGCTTCAATTGGTATGTTTGAACTCTAATAATCCATAAATTGTCTTTCTTTTATTATTTCTCTCCCTACTCAATGCATCCCTTCTATCCTAAACCTCTATGGTTAGGCCTTCAACCTTACTCACTCTTACACCATGGATGCATATGAGATCTTGGCCACTTCGGCCTTCTTATCATCTAACTGGGGACAATCTACCTTATTGACCTTCACATGAGAATGTAATGGTCAGTCAATATGCTTATCACCAACATATGGAACTGCTCAAGGATTTTATGAATGTACTCTTTCTGACAAGTAGAGGAGTCCATTAGAGTGATTGCACATAATGTGCATACCAAGTATGTGAGAGGCATACCCCATGTCCTTCATCCCAAAGCTCTTCTCGAGCTAATTATTCAAAGCATCCAACTTATCATGAGCACTCCTAAAAAACATCATATCATCAACATATAGCATCAAAAGGATAAGGCTACTATCACGGGCCTTCTTCATGTAAATATACATATCCATATCACTATGAGAATAACCCTGTGAATACATAAAGGCACCAAACTTATGATACTATTCTCTAGATTCCTACTTAAGTCCATAAAGAATATTCCTCAACGTGCACACTAGGTATTCCCTACTCTTTTTCTCAAAGCCCTTAGGCTACTATATATAAACGTCCACACGTAAGTCCCCACAAAGAAAAGTCATTTTCACATCTATCAAGTACAAGTCTTGATCCATCTAGATAACCAAGGCCAAATGCAAACATAGTAGTCATCTTGACCATAAGGAATAATATCTTATCAAAATCAACTCCCTTTTCTTGCTTAAAATCCTTTTGCAACCAATCTAGCCCTATATACTAGCTTAGGGCAACCAAGGGTACTCTTCAACTTGTCAATCCACTTGCATGGAAATCCATGTTTACCATATGGCAAGGAGAGCAAATCCCATGTATGATTTTTTTGTAGTGAGCCAAACTCAAACTGCATGGTCCTCTCCTAAGAGTGACTATCATCTCTACATATAGCCTCTTCATAAGTGAGAGACTCATCAAAATCTATCACCATGACATAACGCATAGAGGGCTCAAAACGATTAGGAGGATTTGAGGCTCTAGTAGAGCATCTCAAAACTAGCTATGGGGATGGTATGCCATGTCCTCTCTATCCAACATTATGATCCTACACAACAAGTGTATCCTAGGCCACTACATAATCAACACAACTAAAGTGGACTATCTAATTGGGCCTTGTTGTATTGTAACAAGGGGCTCCTCTTGAAAGATCACCTTGCCTATCTCAACTAGCTGCTCTAGTCTCATATGCATATTTTCCTCATGGAATACAATATCAATTATGGATAATTTTTTGAGCTTGTGGATCCCAAAGGTAATAGCCCATCTCACCTATATCACCATATCCAAGAAATATTGATTTAACTAACTTCAGATTTAGCTTATTGTGTTTGTCTTTGGGAATACTGCAAAAAGCCTCATATCTAAAGATATACAAGTGTGCATACAAGAGGGAGATTTACCAAACCAAACCTTCTTGGAAACTCTACCACAAGAAGCAGTGCATGGGGATCTATTAACCAAAGGAGTTGTAGTAATAACAACCTCTGTCCAAAAGTACTATGGTAAGTCTATGTGTGACCAAGCAAACTCTTCTTTTATAGTCCTATTCATGTGATCTATAACACCATTCTAGGGTAGGGTATAAGGGGTGGTCAATAACAAAATACTTAGAATGACCTAGTGAGTGACTGACAAAGCATGGGACCACAAACATCTAAATGCACAAGAGCCAATGGCTCACCCACACACATAGAACTAAACTTTTTATATGCAAGTTACAAGTTTGCTTGCTATATAAACAATGATCACAAAAGTCAAAACATGAGTAGTCAAGAGGTAGCAAATATTGCAAATAAGTGAGTACTTTCATTCCTTTAAGGGACATATGCCCAAGATGGTGATGCCAAAGAGATACACATGGAAAATCAATCATGGCTAAAACATGACCAAAACGATACTACAATCTCGCATCACCTGTGACAACAATGTTGCATACATGATCATCACGTAGTTTGACTAAACTTGTAATAATGCGGTAGGTATAAAACTATCAACGATGCATGCTAATATGGAAAGAAGTCTCCCAAATCAAGAAGTTGATTACTGAGAATAAGTAGACTAAAAATCAAGTAACTAAGTAGCATCAAGCGATGAACCAACAAGTATGTAATCATCTAATTTATACTCTAAGGTATTTATCTCTTTTATCTTAACACTCAACTTAGAAACAATGGTGCAATCATCAAAAGATTTTCCACTATCATGCATTTTCCTTTGCCTTTTTCACACCTATCATTATGTATCTTATGGCACTATGGCCTTATGTAACCCTACTACCCATAATAAGGACAAGTAAGAGAGGAATTTGGACCATGGGATTTATTGCATGATTACCCAAGAGACTTAGACTTGTCCCTAATGAACTATGAGTCTCTACCACAATTATTATTCCCAACACTACCATATTTGCCTCTCACTGTAAGTGTATGAGAAGTACAGAATGCATCAACATTCTTCCTATTTAATTCTTTTGTAACAAAGCTGTCCAAATCAAAGGTAGATCATCCCAAAGTCATAAACCACTAATAAGCCACTACCAATAAGAGGTATAAGGTGTCCAAATCAAAGGCAGATTATCCCATAGTCATAAACCTCTACAGTGACAATACATGCATAAACTAAGAAAGCATAAAGAGTCTCCCATTAACTCAAATAAACCAAGCTTTGCAAAGAAAATACCAAATTTTCCTGCTAAAAGCAAATCTAGAGTATCCAAGAGCAAAAAAAAGCTCAAGCTCATAACATCTAGGTGCCCAAAATGCATCGACATACATCTGAGAGCATATGCGTACAATATGTCTTCAAGACCGCAAGTGGAAATCATTGAATCAAATAGCCACTACCCAAATACAACTAACCTAGCTCAAATCCAATTCTTAAGGCTTACCTTAAGCATATATGATCAAAATTATCAATGCTAAGCATCAGCATAACCATGTAGCATATTGAATATCATGTGCGCATTCAATACATAACCATGTAGCATACCCAAATAGCATCTAAGCATACATAGGCAATCACTATGAATGCTTGATGTCCAAACTTTGCTACAGCAAAGAAATCTTTAAATTTTAAGCTTTTCAATCTCTAATCAATCCAAGAAGGTTTCCCAAGCATCAAACCAACATTTGAAGTGTTACAAACTTGTCCCATAAGCATCACATAAGCCATAGGCATTCAAATATATGCTACTTAGATACTATTCAAATAGTATACAACAAACTTTCTCTATGGTCACACTAGATTGCTAAGCTCAGTAGCTCCAAATAACACTCAAGACCAAGCTTTCAAATGCCACAACAATGCATAAGTCTTTGTCCAAGTGTCAAGGATAAAGCATGAGTTGTAGATGACTTATGGAAGCCAAGATAGGGGTTATATGCAACATGCACAAACACATGGACTATTGATGGCTTTGCTACTAATTGGGATGAAGAAAATGGCTACAATAGGGTACATGGAAATGCTCAAACAATCCCCCAAAAGGCCTCAAGCAACTTTGGAACAAGCTAGTTGGAACAAGCTAGAGCAAAGGGAAGGTCAATGTATACCTTGGGAGTGTAGGGTTGGGGTAGCCATGAAGTCTTTGAGCAAGCTCTTCTTCTCTGGCTAAAGATAATGTTGAAGAAGCTCCTTGAATGCCCACTCTAATACCAATTGAAAGGTGGAGCAAGAGTAAAAGCAAGAACGTAAGCAAGAGAGAAGTAAGAGTTATGGAGGTTTAAGGAAGAGAGAGCAAGATGGTCTGTGGAAACTCCAATAATCACAATATGTGACCTACCTTCCCTTACTTTATTCTCATGCAAAGATTAAAGAATAAAGTGCCAGTGAGACTTGCAATGTACAAGTGTACAGGCATTAAGTACAAGTAAATATAGGCATCTAAGCACACATGGCCTTTAATCCTAATAGGATTTTCACGGGAGGCATGTACAACTTCAAAAGGATACACAACAATTTTAGAAAATCGGGTGATCTATTGGGGTGGGGAGTTGAAAATATTTCTCTCCAACTGTGATAATGTTGAATACCATTGCAAAACTATTAGCAATAGACCACAAAGGAAAGGGCCGCAGCCCACATTCGAGAAAGTTTGGTATATTGTGCAATCCTCAACAACTAAAATTGGGAGTTGGCTAATTAATATTCAAAGCATAGACAAGCTATATGGAAGTCCCAAATTGACCTAACATATGTAGCTCTCTGCTTCTCTTTGAGTACTTGTCACCACTATATGAGGTGTAAAGCTAGTTGGACCTCCCCTTCCTTGACAAAATCCTCACAAAGGAAGAGCTCCATGTCATGAGTTGGTTGGATCAAGGCAGTGTGGTAGTCAATGTTGCAAGATAGTTGAGCTTATTAGCAAAGTTACTACAACTTCTTGACACCTATGCTACACTTCAATATAATGTTGATTTCTATCATTGGCTCACCCCTCATTGGAGTACCATGGTCTATACCATAATTCACTCACTTATACATAACAGTTACGTCATTACAATTGTTGCACGTAATAGATGTTAATAAAAATTTTATTTTAAAAAAACAAAAAACCATGCAAGCCAGTAGATTAATATCCATGTAATACTTGAAAGAATTGTGACATTTTCATGTGGGAAATGAGCATTTATTGACTATTATCCTCCTATTATCCTAACAAATTAATAAGCCAGTGTTAAGCAAGCAATGATTGAGAACAAGCCTCACTCACAACCCGATAACAAGACGTTGAGTGCCAGTTAGGATAATTGACTTTCTTGATGAACAACACAAACACGAAAATTTTTAAAGTTCTACAAACACCACACAAGTCACACGCGAAACTCAATGATCAACAATGACTCTTGTAGCTCGAAAATGTAAAAAACACAATCCAGATAAAGCATCACATACACCTTCCACAATGTTCAAAAACACAAACTTCAAAAAAAAATCAATTATATTATATTCTCATACCTCATAAAACCTTGTGTTACAACACTTAACACTTCAGCATCCAAGTTCTTGATCACTTTGATCAACACTATAAGTCTCCACACTCTTACGTTGTCATAGCATTTGGGGTCAAAAGTCTACCATAGGGGTAAGAGAGAGTAGGGTGAATGGAGATTCAAGGAGAGGAGTAGATGAAAGAGAAGGGGTTTAAAGAAATAGAAAGTGTAGAAGAATACTCACAGAGGTGAAGCTTGTCAATTTGTTTCTGCATTCTAAGAAGATGAATCTCTTGTAGACCAAAAAACAATGGCTTCCTCTCTACTGCTTAGACCGCCAATCTGATGCTTATGTTGGCTTGGAAAGGGGGGTAAAATACCAAGACACCTGGCCAAAATTATCCCAGATCACTTCTTCTTCTTCTGCCAGTTTGAAGTGTTGTTTACTGTCTGAAAACTACGATCACGCATCACATGATTTTGTCAATCCTTCTTTTTATATAAAATCCTCGAAAAATGGCTAAATGCCACTTGCTTTCTTTTACATGTCACCCTATTCTAGAAGTTGTTTACGGCTTTTGGATATTTACAAGAGATAATATCTAAAATATCAAAAATAGGCTAAACTTGTCTAAAAATCTAGTATTTTTGAACCATCCACACTGTGGACACTGACACTAATGACTAATATGGCATTGGCTCTCTAGATTAATAAGAAAGACCAATGACGATGCACTCTAGAGTTTTTCACATTGTGACCGCGTAGCAGCATGACATCCACCCCCTCCTAACCTGCACATCCTCCAGCAAGTGCCAAAGTCTTACAAATCTATAGTGTTAGAAGAAGTATCCTCTACCATGTCAATGTCTTCATCTTCTACCTCTTCTTCTTCCATATTCTCATGTTCATACTCAATACCCAACTCCTTCAACTCATATGCTGAAGAATCCCTACATTTAAAGAGCTTGATACATTTTCTAGCCACTAGAATCCTTAGAGTTATCCCATCCATCTCATTTAATGCATAGGTAGTATTATCAAAAACAAACCTTACCACATATGGACCAAACCACCGCTTTGCCATCTTCCAACTGGAATTATGCTGATTTTCCAAGCTACTGTCATAAACCAACAGCCAGTCCCTTTCCTGTATAGTTCATGGTCGAAGTCTGTGTCACTTGTCAAACCTCTTCTTGTTATTGATCCTTGTAGTCTTCAACTTTTTCATGGATGTCTCAATGTCTTCATGCCTTCTTTCTAACTGTCTAATGCGTAGGACCAGCAACTCTTCTCTATTCAAACCCTCTTCCCATGGTAAAACACTCCAAGTAGCAATAGTTTCCTCAATAGGCATGATTGGCTGTTGTCCATACATTAATTCATCAAGCATATACCCTGTAATTGCATTATAAGTGATCCTATCAACCCACAAAGAAAAGGGCAACATTCTTGGCCATTCTTTCATCCTGCCCTTTCATGACTTTGCTAATGCCCTAATGATAGGCTAATGACCTCTTTCACTTTTGCCATTTGCTTCAGGATTGTAGGCTGAAGTTAAAGCCAGCTTGATACCCAATCGTAAAAAGAAGTCACGAGCCTCATCCACATCCAATTCTCCTCTATCTGCAAAACCACTTTACCAATCCAACCCTACCTGCAAAAGACTTCTTCCAATAAGAGCCTACAATCTGCTTGAGTATTCTTTGTATTAAGAGCTCGACCTTCCACTTGATTTGTCAAGTCTTTTCATGCAAGCACAATATATCTCATATTCCATAAACCTATAGGCATGGTAACCAAATCAACTACCCATTTGCAATGCATAGACAATGGATAGGTTAGTTGCAATCCATCTCTATGCTTTACCATGGAATACATATGATAGTCAGTACATGATTCCACATCATGCGCTACATCTTTATACATGTTCTACCACCAATACTTCTCTTTGATCTTGGCAAATGTGCCCCAAGCTCCTCTATGTCCAGCACCCATAAAGTTTCATGAAACCCCTACATCACCTATTGTTGAGAAGCCCTATCTCCCAATACACGTACTAGAGCTCCTCTCTTTTTCTTTGCATGCTTCCATAAATATCCGTCTTTCAAGAAAAGCCCATAAGCTTTTCTTTTAATCCTTTTGAATTCAACTTTAGACCACTCAACATTCTTTGTCATGACGCTAAGATATTGGCCTATTTTCAGCCAATCATCCCCATACAACTCTTCCAAAAACTGTGATCTCATTGAAGCATAATATTGTTGATGCTTTCTCTCTACTGCCCATCTCTTCTTCATGGCTATAAGCTATTTTCTTACTACTGAGATCCCTGTTACAATAGTTGTACCTGTAGTAACAACAACTGCATACTCATTCCCTACTATCATAAAGTCGTTTTCAGCACCTATCACACCGTCCGCTTCATCTTCCATAGCTCCTCTTCATCATCAAACCTTGTTCGTGAAAGCATGTCAGTCCACAGGGTTTTCTTTACCTACAATATGCTAAAAATCAAGGTTAAGTGACTTTATATATACAATCCACCATAACATGGCAATATCGAGAGTTCAGCAATTTACTATCATGCCCAATAGAGGTAGACAATCAGTCTCTACCACTACATGAGCTCCCATAAAATACTCCCTATCACACTTAAGGGCTGTCACTACACCCCAAAGCTCTCTTTTGACTTGAGAATACCGTCGTTTTTGTTCATTGAGGACCTTTGCTCCAAACCGAATGGCATACATATTCCCATCAGCATCATCCTGGCCCACTACCCAATCAATGTCAATTGGCCTTGTATCCACCACAGTGAGAATAATAGACTGCCCATTCTCATAAATTTCTCTCTTTAGTGTTGGAGCTGAAATCAATAAGTTCTTTAACTTCTAAACTGCCTTTGTATGCTATTTACCCCACCAAAACTTCTGCTCTTTTCTCAAGAGCTGATATAAACTTTCAACCACATAAGAAAATTGTGGAATCCATATCAAGTAAAAGACACATGCACCCAAAAATATTCTCACCTTGGATACATTCAAACATGTCTCCCGCATCCTACTTATGGCATCAATATTTACTAGTGCGGGCTTTCTTCCATATGGTCCACACATGTGCCCAACAACTAATACTTCCTCCACTCCAAAAACTAACTTTTCCCTTGACAAAGTCAAATGCACTTCTTCAAGACGGCTCAAGATGTTGTCACAATCAACAATATGATCAGCCACAAATCTTCTACATCCATACTCTTTCTCAACTCTTCATTCTTCTCATAGATATCACATCCTTTGATCAGCACATCATCAAGAGAAAGGGTAAGGTCAACTGAGGAATATACTCCCTCAAAACTTTATGCATAGCATTCATCATATGTGCCACTAAATTGGTTGCTTCTTGTGGAAGCGTACACATCCTAACCAATCCAAGTGGTGTCTTCATGGTAGTGATATCCTGACTTTCTAATGCAAGTTGAAATTGATCATATCCTGAATATAAATCTCCCATAGAGTAAATTGCCTTGCTTGCAAATGCTTCTACAAATTCATCCACTATCAGGCCTAATCCAACATTCCTTATGGTGACCTTATTAACTAGTTGTAAATCTTGTATGAACCTCAAAGAACCATTCTTCTTTGGAATAGTAAACCACCAATTAGAATATGGAGTTGAAGAGGCCTCCAAAATCTGCATCATCATGATCTTCTCGTTCAAAAGCTTCAGCAGCTTAGGCAAATATGCTCGAGGTACTGGAATAGGCTTTAAATTCCATGGTACATGAGATACTATAAAGATTACCATATGTGCAAAAGACTTTCCCATGCCTTGCCAACATCTGCAAGAAACAAGCTCTTTCTGCAGCAGGCAAAAGAAAGCTTGTATCACCAATTTTTAGCTTTTGTAAAGTTTCACATGTAAATTTATGTCCTACTCCATGTGGATCTCATAAACTAGGCTGTTGAGTCACATTTTCAGCCAATCCATCACTTTCAGGTGGTAAAGGCAAAGCCACAGGCTTAACCTTCTTTGCAACTATTTTTTGCTTTGTATCCACCCTTGCTTCAGCCCTGTTTTGCAGCCCATAACATTCATGGTTAGCAGAACCTTGAATGACTTTATACATCTCTAAAGTGTCAACATAAATAACCTCTTTTTTTGCCCTATTTTTGGCATTGCAAAAATTTCAGCCACTGTATCAACATCAACCAACCCTAAAAATAGCCCTGAAATACCTTCATTTGCAGCCATCAAACCATATGTATTCAGCTCTTTTTCAGCCCATCCTATATATTTCTTTTTAGCCCTACACACATGACTGAAATATTCTTAAAACTGCCAAGGCTACATGCTGTCCATTCCTACAATCCAAACACAAACACAGTTTTCCCCTTTCTTGGAGGCATGATTATCTTTCTAAAGGCACTGCCATAGCCTCCACTTACAGCATTGCTGTCTAAAAAACCTTAAACTCTCGTGCATTAGGTGGCATGGGATTATCTCGCAGCCTATCCCGATTGTGGGGATGATTCACATAAACAATGAGAAATTGTACCTTCTTTGTGTTTTCTTTCCTCCGAACCCGAGCATATCAAGATCCATCATCCAAGGCTTTTGTTTCTAGCCTTGATTTTGAAATATAGGGCTACCCCAAAATCACCACGGATAACTACATGAATCCTGCACAAAAAAATGAGGTTCATCCCTAACATCTTCAATAGTCATGGGTACATTCGGACAAGCTGCATAAAGATCCCCTAATGAATTGTTTATTGCCCACATGCGCCATCCTGGATCTACATCAATCGGCCAACCTCCATTCTCATACAAGTTGCATGCCATAACATTGATTTCGGAACCATGATCCAAGAGAGCTATGCAAGGTGTATCTCTTTCTCCCACTTTAACATTGTCTCTGTTGTAGTACAACACTGTTAACCTCAGCACAAGAAGAAAGTGGAAAAAGTGGAAATGTGCAAGTTGGGTCACTTAAAAGAGGTGACCCAGAAGGAAATCGAACACAACGGAAGAAGCAAGAAGGCAAACGACTAAATGTGCAAGGGTGGCCTCAAATGCCAAGTCAAAAATCCCAAATGACGATGCACTCTAGATTTTTTCACACTGTAACTGCGTAGCGGCATGACAATGTGCGACCCTCAACTCTCCTCACACAAGTTACAAACTTGAATCTCAAGGAGTGGGGCAAGGCCCTTTAGTCCTTTTTCTCTCCTCCTTATATAGAACTCTTGGATTCTCACACATTGGGTTAGGCTTTTTTTTTTAAGCCTAAGGCTTTTCAAATTTCTTTTTCGTTTGCATTAAAGCTCAAAAGCTCAATATGTTATTTTCAAACTCAAAAGATTTAAGGTTTTAACCTTAAAAGCTTTAAGCTTTTCAGTCCTTTTGACCATCACCTTCCATGTTCTCAGAAATCTGGCAAATCTCTACCTTCTTTGTCAATTCTTTGTCAATGCCATTAATCTGTGTGTTGTTCATTAGGAGAAATATGGACTCTCTTTTTTGCCCCTTAAGGGGTTTCTCTCACCTCTCTCTCTCTCTAAAAAGAGATTCCAAAATAATGCTAGAATAAGAGATCTTCTACAATCAAGCAAATCTCATATTTGTATTTTCAATAGATTTCACCTATTATTTTATTCTCAAATTGTAGGATAAGGTCACTTCTTCTCAAAATCCTCATAACTTAAAAATACAATTCTATTTTCTGTAAAAACGAAGCCAATCATTAATATACGACTCTTTAATGCCCTCGTGACTTTTCAACATGAAAATATATTAGAATCATTTTGATTCTTGCTTCTTAAAAGGGCAAAAGTTAAAAAATGATATAAAATGATATACATATCATATTTTAAAATTATTTTTTACCCAGAGACACTTTTTTGACTCGAGAGTTTCCTTGTAAATTTTTATTGTTTTTGGAAAAGTATATGCCTATTTCTGGGCATTTCTTCATTCCCTAGTTTTGTCCAACATTTTGTGTACTCTTCTCCTTCCCTCCAGAATATGGTTTCTTGTATAAGAATTCTTCTGAAGCAATACTCAGTACTATCTACAAGTAATCTCAAGAGTGGTTTTGATAGCATTTGCTGAAATCTGATAATCTCTATCTATAACACTCTCTACCCTGCTCTACAAGCAATCTCCCTCTTCAGTACTTTGCTATAAGATATCTTCCTCTTCAACACTCTATACTACAAGCAATCAAGTGATAATGGAGGTATCTTTATTTTTTTAATCTCTGTGATGTTATTATTATTCATAGTTGTTGTTTAATCCTTAAGTGTCAATTCATAGAGAGAGGGGGGAGGGAGAGAGAGGGAGAGGGAGAGGGAATGAGGGAGAAGGGAGGGGGGAAGAGCGAGGACTGTGTGAGATGAACTAAGAAAATAAGTGATAGAGTGATAGAGAGTAAATTAGGGTAGAAGATAAGATCATGTTATTGTTCTCCACTAGCCAAGATTTTGTATAAATGTGTTTAAATATATTTAATCAATTCTTCTTCAGGGAGAGAGAGAGAGAGAGAGAGAGGGAGAGAGAGAATATTTTGGATAGAACAGAAGATAAGATTGGATGCAAATTAGAGGTAGATTAAAAGCTAAGATTACAAGAAGATAAGGGGTTGATTAGAGTCTATCATCACTAAAATCAAGAGAAAGAGACAAGATCCAACTGGGTAAAAAAGAACACAGATATAATGAATCAAAGGGGTATAATTGTGCGATTTGAGCCAATCCAGAATTAATTGCATGCTGCTGGATTGATGCTGACCTGCAGCTCCCAGATATTTAGACATTCTTGCTATTGATCAGAAAATTGACATCAACTCCTTAGCTTACTATTAATCAAAGGGGTGTAATCGTGTAATGTTAAAATTGGCATATATTTTTCTTTATAGGATGCAAGTGTAGGATATACCAAGAGAAAGAGAGATATTCACTTTCAATTGGAGGAGGAATATGCACCAATGTTCAAAAGAACTGTAGAAAGGGATGATGCAATAAGATACAAGATGCAACGAAAGAAATGCAGGGAAAAAAAATGTGGACCTTTGGATTGATGGGTGCATTTATCCACCCGATCCAGCCACTCAAAGGCCACCACAATTTGAAGGGCTTACATCATTTGTAAAGTTTGTTTGTGAAGGCAATGAAGGATTGTATGGACACACATGCAAACTTGTCACACAAGGATTAGCAGGGGTTCATCAAGCCTTGACAAATATGCAGACAAGATTACAATGGAATATGCAAACTTTGATGGAAAATGATAGATTATTGGCTAAGAAGGATAGGGAGAACTAGAGACTACAACAAGCAATGTTTGTTATTGAAGATGCTATGCAGGCTATACATGTGCAAAATATGGAGTTACAGTCTAAAGTTATGGACTTGGAGAAGGAGAATCAAAACATAAAGAGGAAGCTCACAAAAACTTTGGAGATTGGGCCCACTTTAAAAACCAAAGAAGCATGTCGGCGCATCTGATTAGTTAAACCAATTCACCAATTAACCAAAGAAAGTGGGCAATATCATAGACAGATATATGCTAAATTTACTACAATGAGAAATATGTTCTCTCATGAAGAGAATGATACTATTGCCAAAGTCCTAAGCAAGGATATGGTCAAAAATGCATTGGAAAATCGTAAATTCAGGGATATTATTGTAGATGGTGTCAGAAATGAACATATTAGGGATGTGAGCAACTTGTTTACTGCTATAGATGCTCAGGGATTATGTGACAATGTGGAAATGAGTTTTAAGTCATATAGTGTGCTCTATCAACAATTGGATACAAGATTTAAGCAAGTCTTCAAAACTAAGCTTTTAATGCCTCTACCAAAACCATTTCATGTGAAGAAGGCTCGAAAACAACTAAATGAGAAAGTTTTAGAACTAATTGGTGAGCCAACACATCTGGAAAATACACAGGTATTGAAGTATGGTTCCAAAGAAGTTGCATTTATATTGAATGCATCCAACAACTTTGTAAGGATATATGTAGGGTTCAGATTGCTATGGTCAAGTTCTACAATATGTCTATGGAAGATGTCCTCAAACTCGATTAAGGGGCAAAAACTTGAACGTGTGAGTATAACACTTATGAATCGAGCATTAGATCCCAACATCGATGAAAACCATCCTTTATACTTCAGTGTACAGTCAAAGAATGAAATATGGTGGCTTGCAGCATTTGAAGTACCAAAGGAGGACCATGAAGTACTTAAATTTTTTTGTAACCTCACTAATATACCCAGTGTTATTCAATAGCAAAATAATGGAGCAATTTTACACGACGAGGGGTTTGCAAACTATCAAGTTGAATGGCATCTTGAAAGTGATTTAAAAACATTGAAGTGTATGTTTGGTTTATCAAATGTAGCGAATGCAAAATTTCTGTGCATATACTGTATGCAAACTAGGAAGAAAGGGAAAGATGGAAAGAAAGAATGGCTTGCCAAGGTAGGATAACAAGGTGCTCTAACACGTGATCAAAAAGTCATGAGAAATGGAATGCTAGTTCTAGTGGATCCAAACAGGTGCCATATTTTGGAAATACCACTAACAAGGGTTCACTTTTGCACATTGCATTGTTTGGTTAGAATAATTGAGAAGCTAGTATATGAATATATATGTTGATGCAGCATGTGTCAGAAGCTTATGCTACATGCAAGAAGGTAGAACGAGTTCTCTCTGAAGTTGGATTGCACGGGAGCCAAGTAGAAATAAAAAAGGACATGAAAAAATCAGGAAAGAGTGGAAATATCCCTTGTAAACCATGCTTTGGTGGATCCACGGCTAGAAAGTTTATATCTCCACCTCAAGATGAGGGAGGTAATATACTTGTAAAACAACCAAAGAAGTATGAAGCATGGAAAAAGTTGATGTTCTGGATTGAAGCAATGAGGGACAAACAAGGATTGCAAAGGGAGAAGTGTGGATACACCTAGATAGATTAGCAGCTCTCTTACAAAAGTTGAGGTTTAGGGATGGTGATGCGAATACATTTAAAGAGACAAATTTCTAAATTTCATAAGTCCATGGTGGAGGCATGGACTACAAACAGTATAACACACTACATGGTCAGTATTGTCACCATTACAAAAAAATATCATCAATTCAAATTAGTTTGTGTTTCTAATCTCTCTTCTTGTGTAGATATACGTGAAGCACATGGTCCATACTTTGCAGATCAAGGAAGTTTGGTAGTATGGTCAACTCATGGCATGGAACGATCTCATTGGCAAGCTTGTTGTGCTTTTCAAAAGGCAACTAATCATGCAGGTGGCATCAATGATTCCAATTCTATGAGGCAATTATTACAATGGTGGTATAGGAGATTAGAGATACGATACGAGAAAAAAAAAAAGAAGTCCAAAACCTCTTAAGCAGAATTTATAAGTAGGGCAATATATGAAGTGAGAAAAGCAAGATATGAAAACAACACGGCTAGACAACGCCATGCAGAATAGTTGGTAACCCAAGAGAGAGATGGCAAGAAATGGAGACCTAGATAAAGATAATACTTTTGATGCATTTAGAGCCCATGAGAGAGCATAGGTACCCAGGATATGACACATCAATACTCCTATCTTTAACATGAGATGTCTTGCAAATTTTGTTTAAAATTTCGAAGGTTTGTCACTATGTTTTTCAAAGTCGATTTCAAACTATGTTTTTTAATTTTAAAAGTCATTTACACCACAGTAAATTTAAAAGTTTCGTACTTAAGTCAAGCCTCTCCTTTCATTTTTTCCCATTACTCTTCACTCTACCCTCCACCTTTCTATCCTTCATTATCACAACCATGGCACGTTCCAAGCTTCCTATTAAGAAGGTGCCTACAAGAGCAAGAGCTCAACACTCAGAGAGTCACGACCAAGTGGTACAGGGATCGTCACCCTAGGGAGGCACCTCTCTCGCTTAGTGGTGATCCATACAAGGTTTAGTGCACATGAGGGTTAACACCAAGTGAAGTGGGGCCCTTCAGCCTAGGGAGGGTCCTCCTTTGCTTGGTGGTGATCCTCGTGGGATTCACAATACATGATAGACACTTCAATTATAGACAAAATGAACTAATATTTTCACAATTATAGACACGTGCATTTTCCTCGAAAGAAAGGCAAATGTTTCATGGCACTTTTGTACTCAAGAAAGACCATACCATCAAATAAATGTCAACTATAGCAATACATATGAGAACCTTTCCTTTTTTCATCTTATTGCATTTCCATTTTCATTTACAAAGTGGCAAATGAGCACCAAAAAATTACACTGCAAAGGCCTTGAAGGCTAGGTTCAAGGGTCTTCTCAAGGGTAGGGGCCAAATCTTGGAGAGCTTGGCTATGAGTATGGCTAGGTTTTCCATGAGGGCGATGAGGTTATCCTTGGGGTTTTCATTGGGATGGAGGGGGAGGTTGTGGCTGGGGCTAGGAGGGTTGATGTGCTTCCTCCATATCTTGCCAAAGAGCCTCCAATCTCTACAGTCCCCTCTCCACCACTTGTGACCCACTCTCTTATAGCTTGTCTCAATTCAACCCATTGAAGAATCTCTTCCATGGCCTCCTCATGACCTCATATGGCATCTACCACCTCTTCCAGATCCCTTACCTGCTCTTATTTTCGCTCATGTCTCCTCTACAATCTCTCTCTCTTGCAAACTCCTCTCTCTACAATACCTCCTCTCGAAGGCACTTGGCAATTGTAGAGGAAAAAAAATTGAACGATGCTAACTTTGAATTTCTTGACCTCAAAATAGTTCTCTATATCAACATCCTGCTTAAAATAAGAAATTACAAACTGTGAGCTTCGACTGGCAAAACAAGCTTGCATCATAAAACCCACTCACTTTTGGAAGACCGTATATAACCTTCAGATGAATAAATGTGTTGAGGCATGTCCTCCATCCACAACTAATGTCTCCAAGGCCCTATTATGGAACCCAGACAATCCTTGTACTTAAATGGTTGTTACAAAAAGAGCACCTTCCATGCTGGCCGCAAGTTTGCACCCAACCCTACTAGGTCTACATAGGCAAGCAATGTTATTTAATCAAGCACTTACTTTTGATTGTATGAAATGAACAAAGTTCGCACGTGATCAGTCAAGATGTAACTTCACTACTTCAAACCATCCGTCCATGAGACTTTGTCATCTTATAGGGGATGTGACACTATAGCGGGTTAAGAAAGTACACAAATCTTTGGATCTCTGGTGGTAATTGTGATATTACATAGCTATCAAATGCAAGGAGCACAAAAATAGATAATCAAGGCAGCATACCAATGGGATCAATGATTGAGATGCCTAAAAAAAAACAACTAAAACTTACTATTGGAGGGCAAGAAGGATGGAGTCGATCAACTCTTCTTCATTAGGGCGAGCAAGCACCCTAATGTCCACTGCATCCAGCTCCACAACCTATCACTGCCCTCTCAAAGGTACAACTTCCTTGGCGAGGGCCACTACCTCCCCCATCACCACCAAGCACTCGTTGGGAACAAGGTCAACCTCAATTTGGAGGGCCAACGCATCCTCTGTCAAAACTAATGGATGTCAAGGAGCTGAGGTGAAGATAGAGGTGCAAGAAGGTGCTGGTGAGGAGGGATGGCAAGAAGCAGTTTGGGACCCTACACTCATTGAGAATGATTGTGGGTAGTGGGGCTTGGCCTAAAGGGACTCATCCTTGGGGCGCTCAACCTAAAGGGGCTTGTGGGCATGGAGGGGCTCAATGTGATGGGGCTCTGTCTGGAGCAGCTCGGCCTCCATTGGGGGGGGGCATCCTTGAGGGGCTCCTCTTAGAGGGGCTTGTCTTGGAGGGCCTTGAGAGGTGGGACCTGAAGGGCTCAGAGTGGTGGGGTAAGACTTAAAGGGGCTCAAACTGGTGGGGCTTGTCCTGGAGGGGCTCGAAGTAGCAAGGGGGACCTGGAGGGGCTCAAGATCTAGGATCTGGAGGTGCTCTAAGTGGCGAGGTGGGACTCAAGGGGCTAAAGGACTAGGAGCTAGAGGGGGCTCGAAGTGGTATGTCTCATCCTAGAGGGCCTAGAGGGGCTCAATGTGATGGGAATCAAGGTAGTGGAGCAAGGCTTGGAACCACTCGAACTAGTCGGCTACATCCAAGTCTTGGCCACATGCTGGGCCACTATTCTTGCTCTTTGTAATCATGTGTCCCTCTCATATGAAACAGGGGATCTCAACCTAGATCATTTGATGGTGAAGAGGTGGGAAGACAAGAATTTCTTACATGTGCTAGTCTGAGATATCAACAGGATTCAATAGTCTAGCATACCATAGCCATAGGTAGCACAAGCTATTGAAATCTCTTAGCATGACAATAACCCTTTGAGCATGGGCTATAAGAAAATATGCATCGTCGAAAAACTCCATGAGGAATTCCTCTACAATTTGTTGAAGAGATAGAATTGCATATACACTCCATCACATGTCAATGCCCCATTCCTCACACATTTCACGAACCAACCTTTGGAAGTGCAAGGGTGGTACTAAGACACAGAGGGTACCATTGGTGATTCATTCTAAACTATGTATTGATTGCTAGACCCCTTTACAAATTACTGATCATATTTGAGTAGACCAAGGAACACCAACGCGCTTACGAAGAACTGAAGAAGGCTCTTACAACCACACCAATCCTACGAGCCCTAGATTGAAGCATAACATTTCACATGCACATTGATGCATCAAAGTTTATCGTGGGAACTGTTTTGTGCCAACGTGGTGAGCATAATCTTGATTATCCTATGAGCTTTGCTAGCAAATAGCTCACATACACAGCGATAAACTACTCCATAATGGAGAGATAAGGCCTAGCTATGGTGTTCACTGTGAAGAATTTCTATCATTATCTTTTGGCTACACCCTTCACCTTCTTCGTTGACCATCAGGCTTTGCTTTATTTAGTCAATAAACCTTGCGCTACAGGATGCATAGCTAGATGGTTACTTTTGCTACTAGAGTTTGACTTCTCCGTGGTTGTGTGTAAGGGTAAGTAGCACTACATGGTAGACCATATGTCCCCCATACCCAAAGGAGAAGCTGCTAACTAGGGCATTGTAGAAAACCTACATGAGCATCTTTTTGGAGTATCCAGTAAGAGAGACTTGTTCAGGGCTGATCTATTTCAGCCCTATCAGTTGATAGTCAGTTAGCTCCATTGACTAAGACATGATGGGTTATTATAAAGATTCATGTGTGAGCACAAGATGCATGATGTACTTGTTGAAGTGCATGGTGAAATTTTAAACAGGCACTTCAATGGAGACACTACCGCATGCAAGGTGCTGCAATCTCAATTGCGGTGGCCCACCCTATTCTACGATGTAGCTAAGTTCATGAAGCATTACAACAAGTGCCAAAGAACCAAATTCCCCATCCAAAAGGACAAGATGGAGTTGACCCCAGTAATAGCATGACACCCATTTGAAAAGTGGATAATTGACTTCATTGGGCCGATCAGTCTTGCAACATAGTACTCACAGGAAAAATACATAACTGAAGCAACGGGCTATCTCACAAAATGGACTGAAGCTTAGGCCACTAGAAAGAATGACATTAGAACTATGGCTAAGTTCCTTTGGGAGTAGGTGATCTTGCCATTCAGCTATCCCATCGAACTAGTTAGTGATCAAGGCATGCACCTTATTAATGAAGTGATTGCCAATTTTCTATCCACCTTCTTGATCATCCATAGGAATTCCTCACCATATTATCCTCAAGCTAACAGTCATGAAAAATCTATGAATAAGATCCTAGTAAATGTCCTAACTAAAATAGTCTCCACCTCATGCAATGACTAGGACAATAAGCTCATGGTAGCACTATGGGCCTATAGGACAGCTTACAAGATGGCCGTAGGACAGATACCATTCAAGATAACCTGTGGGACCGAAGCAATTCTGTCTGTAGAATTCTTCATTCCAAGCTTATGAATGGCTATAAAAGAAAGATGGGACAGTAAAGAAGCATGGACAAAACGCGTGGTGGAGTTAGAACGCCTCTTTGAGACCTGACTCCTAGCAACTCGTACACTAATTTGTAAAAAGGTAAGACACAAGAGCTGTCAAGATTGTGGGAGAGAAGGAAGGAGTCTCACTTGTAGCTTTCTTGCTTGCACAATGGGGGAATACACACAAGGGTAGAGGCTGAAAACAGTTTTCCTCTTCTTAGTTGTGTAAGCCAAAACAACTCTAATACAAAGAAATAGAAGAACCCTATATATGGGTCTCAAACCAAACTCAACTAACTAAGGTGGCATACTAACTGAGCCACGAACTAGAGTAGATAAGGATAGCTATCATGTAGCTATTATTCATGGGCGGTGTACCAACCGCATCTGCAACTAGCACGTCGGTGACATAAATGCACAACGGTCACCCTAGCATATCACGAGTGGAGCTCAATATCTCAACACTCCCCCTCGAGCTCAATCCCAATTCCTACACACCAAGCAGGTCTCTGAACTTGTGCAGCTTCTCTGCGCCCAATGCCTTTGTAAATATGTCAGCTACCTGATCCTCTGTGCTGACATAAACTAGATCAATAAGACCTAGTAAAACCCTCTCCTGCACATAGTGATAATGCACCTCAATGTGCTGTGTTCTAGCATGATAGACTGGGTTATTTGCCAAGTGTATACTACTCATGTTGTCACAATAAATGACAACTGGCCCATCTGTAGGCTGATGCATATCATAAAGTAGCTTATGCAACCAAGCTACCTCACCTGCAGCCATTGCTGCACCCCTGTACTCAGCCTCTATGTCGACAAGGCAACTGCAGGCTGTTTCTTGCTGCTCCAAGTGACTGCAGCACTCCCAAAAGAGAACACATATCCACTGGTAGAACGTCTATCAGAAATGCTACCAGCTCAATCAGCATCAGTGTATCCATGCAACTGTATCTGAACCCCAGTCTCATAAAATAGTCCATACTGCAATGTGGACTTCACATACCTGAGTATGCGTCTAGCCGCATCCAAATGCGGTTTCCTTGGAGCCTGCATAAACTGACTTACCAATCCAACAACATAGCTAAAATCTGGCTTGGTAATAGTCATATAAATCAAGCTTCCTACTATGCGTCTGTACATAGTAGGGTCTTCCAAAAGCTCACCTGCATCTGCGCTCAACTTCACATTCTGCTCCAAAGGAACTGAAATAGGCTTACAGCCTGTCATCCCATATTTGGACAGCATGTCCAATCCATACTGCCTTTGCAAGAGCTGTATCCCACTTGGTGATCTAATCACCTCAATGCCCAAGAAATAACGCAGCTCTCCCAAATCCTTCATCTCAAACTTTTGCTTCAATAGCATTTTCACATGAAGGATATATTCATCACTGTCACTTGTCATAATCAAATCATCAACATAAATGACAAGCAGCATAATACCTTTCTCTGTTTTTCTCACATAAAGTGAGAAATCTGCCTTGGAAATCTGAAAGCCAATAGTGACAAGATACTATCCTATCTTGTCAGACCATGCTCTAGGTGCTTGCTTCAAGCCATACAAGTCTTTCTTCAACCTGCAAACAAACTCAGGATGAACAGCATGCACATAACCTGGTGGCTGCTCCATATAGACCTCTTCCTGCAAATCACCATGTAAGAAGGCATTCTTTACATCCATCTAATGTAAAGACCATCCCTTTGATGCAGCCATAGCAATGACTGCTCTTACGGTTGCCATCCTTGCAACTGAACTGAATGTTTCTTCATAGTCAATGCCATATGTTTGTGCATACCCCTTGACTACTAATCTTGCCTTGTATCTGTTCACAGAACCATCTGCATTGTGCTTCACCTTATAAACCCACTTACAGCCAATTGCATTCTTACCTTTAGGCAAAGGTACTAATTCCCATGTAGCATTTTGCTTCCAAGGCATCCATTTCTTCATCCATGGCTTTCTCCCATTTTTCTTTTCCCATGGCTTGCTCAAAAGAAGTGGGTTCTGGTTCCTGTATCACTTTGACCATATATGCATAGTGAATGGCTGTAAATCCATCATATTTCAGCCTATCCATAGGATGCCTAGCTCTCATAGACCTGCGCAAAGTAGGTTCACTCTCAGGTGCTCTCAAAGCATCCCTGGTCTTCCTTACTCCAAGTGTAACAATAGAGGGGATACCCAACTCATCATCAATGCTCTGTTCTGAGCCACTGGATTCACCATCCACATAAGAGTGACCTGCATTCACATCAAACATGGGCTGATCAACCTTCTCTTTTCCTTTTTGTGATACCTGCATACCACCATCTGCATTGCTTTGAGAAGATTCTCCTGATCTCAATCTGCCTGTCCATGGCGAAGAATGTGAACCACTGCTATAGGACGCTCCAGGTCCACTAATATTTTGTGACTGCTGCTGTGAATTCTGTGCAGCATTAACATTTTGTGCATCTACATCATCAATCACATTTACTGGTTTATACCAGCTACTCATCTCATCAAAAACAACATCTCTGCTCACTGTAAACTTACGAGTAGAAGGGTTATAGCATCTATACCCTTTTTGCTGCAGAGAGTAACCAATAAAGATGCACTTCTCAGCTTTTGGATCCAACTTGGATCTCAACTCATATGGCACATGTACATAGGCAATGCAACCAAAAATTTTCAAATGAGAAATATCCGGTTTCCTACCAGTATACCTCTCCTCTGGAGTCATCCCATGTATTGCTGCAGTGGGAGTCCTGTTCATTATGTAGACTGTTGTAGCAACTGCTTCAACCCAATAAAAATCTGGCAGGTCTTTTTCATTGAGCATGGCACGAGATACCTCTCCAATATGCCTGTTTTTTCTTTCTCCAATTCCATTTTGCTATGGGGTATGACTGCATGAATATTGATGCTTTATGCCATGCTCCTGTAAGAACCTTGCAAACTCATTTGAGAGGTACTCTCCCCCTCCATCTGACCTTAGGCATTTTATTTGCAGGCCTGTTTCTTTTTCAACCATAGCTTTAAGAGTTTTGAAATGCCCAAAAACTTCACTTTTCTTTTTCATAAAATACACCCAAACTTTTCTACTATAGACATCAATAAAAGTGACAAAATAATGACAACCTCCAAGAGATGCAGCTTTAGTAGTCCACACATCAGAGTCGATTAATTCCAATGGCTTCTTACTCTCTTGAACATGTCTAGGAAATGGTTTCCTTGCCTGTTTTCCAAACTGACAGGCTTCACATACCTTATGCATTTCTGCAACCTTGAATTTTGGCAATCCTGCAACAATATTTTGGGCCTGCATTGATTTAAGTCGCTGTACATTAACATGACCAATGCGTTTATGCCAGATATCAATATCTGCAACTACACCAGTCCCATGTGCAAACATTGCTACACTCAATTCAGACATGTCTGCATCCAACGTAAACATTATGCCCTTCTTTTTTCCTTTTGCTATCAAGTGACCTTTATTTTTCATATCCTCAACAAAGCATCCATGAGGATTAAATCTGACCTGCAAGCCCTGCTCAACCATTTGACCAACAGAAACCAGATTCTTGGTGATATTCGGGACATGAAATACATCGGACAGGTATTTCTTATTCCCATCCTGCATAGACAAGGGAATTTTTCCAATCTGCACAATAGGATGTGCAGTATCATCACCAGTCTCCACAAATCCTGGTTTTTCCATTTTCCTTGCATCCTCCATCCATTCTGCATGACCTGTCATGTGGTTTGATGCACCTGAGTCAACATACCATACATCATTGCTTTCTTCTGCGCTTGTCACAGAATTGTTCATGTGCTGCACCATGAACAAATGCTCATTTCTGTCATCACCCTGTCTACTAGAAGATGCATAATTCCCTTGTTGCAGTTTTCCATTCATGATGTCATTCTGCTTTTTATAGCAGTCTTTAGCCATATGACCCATTTTACCACAGTAGTAGCATTCAACATTACTGTTTGCATTTTGACCTCCTTGCCATCCACCACGACCTCTTTGGCTCCCCCTGCCTCTAGAGTTACCACTTCCTCCTCCATAGGACTGGTTTTCTTGAGTTTGCTGCATATTCTGATTTCTACCACGGCCTCCAAAGCGGCCTCCTCTACCTCTGCCTCTACCTCTTCCAGCATTTGAGTAGAAGACAGCTTCTTTTGAAGTTCCTCCTGAAGAAGATGCACCACCATTTCTCTGCTCCTCAGAAATTAGAAGAGCAATCAACTCCTCAAAATCAGGAAATCTTTCACGAACTGAGATGGATGTCCGAAATTGTGCATAGTCCTTTCCTAGACCATTCAAGGTCACAGAAACTAAATCATCATCTTCCACTGGCGACCCAATGGAAGCAAGTGCATCTGCAATCTTCTTCACCTTCATGTGGTAGTCATTGATGCTCATATTTTCTCTTTGCACATTATGCAACTCTTGCTTGAGCTGCATTTTCCTGGCTTGAGTATTTGTGCTATATATTTTTGACAAAGTATCCCATGCCTCCTTTGGCGTACTTGCATCCTGAATATGCACAATCATAGAGTCTGAAATACTGATAGACAGCCAGTACATAACTTTCCTAGCTCTCTCATGCCATGCTTTAAATGCCTGCATTTGCTGTTGATTGGGAACATCAGGAAGAACTGGTTCTTCTTCATTTCCTGCAACAAATTCCCAATATCCTTTTCCCATAAGGAAATTCGTCATTCTAAACTTCCATGCTTGGAAGTTGTTCTTGTCAAGCTTTTCAGTGACAATCTGTGAGAGAGAATCAGATGCCATTACAGAATACTGCAAAAATTTCTGTCACTTCAAAAAACACAGCAAGGGCAAATCTGCAAAACTGGCGAAAGTGGTATTTGACCACACAGTCACTTCCTAGTGACGATTTTGCATCAACAGGCAACAGGGATGATTCTGTAACTCCCAATGTCTCTGCACACAAGCATACGATGCAATCTCTGTGGTAACTTTTCACCGACCTATAGAACAGTGGTCGCACAGCATAAAATAGGGCCTTTTCCTGAGTGCGTGCAGAAAACTTCCGCCTTCAAAACAGGCCCCGAAATGGCCTCAAATCAAAAACACAGGGTCGCCGAAGGCTAAAGCCCTATCCCGCAGCATATACTGCCCTCTTGCTTCACCGCGAAGGGCGTCTCAACCTGAGACAATGCACTCTTGCAATTTCCGGCTGTGCTACCTACAGAGATCTACTCCCAAAACAGAAAATGAAAGCAACACTGCTCCTCTTACCAGAACACCGCGAGCTTGGCTTGCTTTCTTGAGCTCCTTACCACGAACAAGGCTCTGATACCATGTCAAGATTGTGGGAGAGAAGGAAGGAGTCTCACTTGTAGCTTTCTTGCTTGCACAATGGGGGAATACACACAAAGGTGGAGGCTGAAAACAGTTTTCCTCTTCTTAGTTGTGTAAGCCAAAAGAACTCTAATACAAAGAAATAGAAGAACCCTATATATGGGTCTCAAACCAAACTCAACTAACTAAGGTGGCATACTAACTAAGCCACGAACTAGAGTAGATAAGGATAGCTATCATGTAGCTATTATTCATGGGCGGTGTACCAACCGCATCTGCAACTAGCACGTCGGTGACATAAATGCACAACGGTCACCCTGGCATATCACGAGTGGAGCTCGATATCTCAACAAGATCTAGTTTGACAAGCATGTCAAACAATGTGACTTCTAGTAGGGCAACCTAGTGCTCCTATACTTGGTGAAAGGCCATAAGCAAAAGATGAAGTTCAGGGGATTGGGACCCTTTAAGGTCCGCAACATTAGTCGAATGAACCCGCAATGTAGAGCTCAAGACTCTAGAGGAGGAGAGCATAGGCTTCTTTAATGGCAGTCACCTCAAAAAGTACTACCCTCCAATGCACCCATTACACAAGCCTTCAATGTTGAACCCACTTGTAAATGTAAAAGTAGCCACCATCACAAAGATTGAGGAAGAGGATGAGGAAGCAATGGCACCTGCATACCTATGCATATTGGTCATTAGTCACAAGGCATATGCCTTCAATACACTCATTGACAAGGGAGCTAATTGTAATACCCGCACGCATGATCATTGGACCCTCACTAGTCAACCCCAATTGCAACCTACTAATGTAAAACTTAGCCCATTTAGGGGACAATCTTATTCACTATTGGGAAAGTGCAAGGTGGCGGCCTTTATCAAGACTAAAAGCCTACCAATGACCTTCTATGTGATGCCTAACACCAAAATCATTGATAAGGAATCACAATTAGGATGTGCATTCAAGAAGCAAGCACACTGCAATGTTGAGTATGACTCACAGTGCATTCACCTTGCCATTGGTAATGTTCAGTTATAGTGATGGCTTTAAGTAAGGGCAACGTGGCTCCATCTAAGACCATAGTGCCACTAGTAGAGTAACTTAGTGCCAAGCCTAAGGAGGGGGTCATGAATTATCTTGACCCACAACAACCAACCAGACGCAACCACTAGCAACTACAGCCAAAGCCATTGAGCAATAGCTCAGATGGATACCCAAATGACAATTGTAGACCTCTCAAAGACAATCCACATGAACTCATAATCCCAGAACCTCACGTCTTAGGCCTAGAAGACAAAGCTGGTGCTACAGGAGCCGACGAACCATCAAGCCATGATGGGTGGCCAAAGCCCTATTACATGCTCAAGGCTACCACGAAGGTAACACTTAGATCTATTTGCCCAACACCATGACTAGCACGAGTGTCCCTCAACCAGGGCTTTCCAAGCCATCTCCACAAGACTATAAGTTAGCTAGTATAAGAAATAAATTGTCCCAAAAGGAACCAAACCCATCGAGCCCCAACAAGTCTATCGACCAAAACCATAGTCAATCACATCTGAACCGACTCGACCTAATATTTTTTCTATTCCAACTACTCCACAAGTATCAAGCGACACATCAATTGAGCCACAAGACCAATCCATCACACAAGCGGTTGACAAACACCCCACTAAATAGCCGAGGAGGCAAGAATTAATAGTGGAGTTATCTAGCTCAAAACCCAACCTCCTACAAGCCTTAGACCCTCCTATAAGTGGAGATCCATCCTTAATTTGGCCTCAGACCTAGTTGCGAATATGGGAAATGATCTCTTCACTTGCATCAGGTGCTTGGATGCCACCTTTATGGCATTTGCTAAAAGCTATGAACAGTTAGATTTAGGCCTCCTCGACGAGCCATTAGCAATAGAAATACACCTTGCCATGCACTTGGGAGGAATATGACTTCATGTTTGTCAAGATTCTCAAGGTGGCAAAGGCCTTCATTGCCAAACGAGATTTCTTGAGAGCAAAAGCTTTCAAACAGTGATTGCTCACCTCCTAGAGCAAGAGCAAAGTCTCTGCAATAATCTAGGAACTAGAAGAGCTGAAATGGTTAGCTGAGTCTAACTCTTCCTAAATGGTAAGCTCTCCATCACCAATGGGAACAAGAGGGCTGCCAAATTATGACCAACACCGAGCAAAGACACACAATCAAAACCTCTAAGTACGATCTGACCTATGTGGCTCCTACCTCATTTAGAGTATTGGCCATCACACACAAATGACCTTTGGAGGAACATGTTATGACCTATCCCTATTTGGATCGACTTCTGATTGAGGAAGAACCGCACATCACCTAGCATGATAAACTAGAGAAACTTCCTAAACCAAGATCCTAACCTACATTACACACAAATGCATTAGGCCTCAAAACATGGACCATCACGCTCTCACTTAAAGTATAATCCATAGTTCTATTCTTGGCTCATGAAGAAATAAAACATAACAAGTAAGTGCTTATTCATGCCCTTAACTTTCACCCTCCAATCCTAAGAAGGATTTTCATCATTCCCGTAGGGGAGGGGGTGAGGTGGAAAAGAAATCGAACTTCAAAACCTCAAATCAAACTTTAAAAGTAAAAAATAATGAAACTTGTACTGGAAGAAAACTTTTTTATGGAATTCGTGTAGTGCCTAGTTAACATAATGCAGCAACTTGGCCTAGCACATCCAGTGGAGGAGCCCCAGTACTAGGAATGAAGAGGCCTATCATCTCACTGTGGATGCAAAATCAAGAAAAGACCTGAAGAAGGTCAAGGTAGAAGCCTCGACTATGTCCATGCCCTCGGCCATGCCAAGGCTAGCACAATACAGTGTATGGACGTGCTCGAAGATATGAATGACAGTCTCTTCCCTAAGTGCAGTCACCCCTTCCTATCAACAACACCTCTGAATGTACACATTAATCTAAAGGGCTACTTGCAGAGCAAACCCTTCCTTGTTAAGTCTCTTAGGCCCCCTCATAGTGTAGCCCCTAAAAAGCATAGGGATGACATCTAGCATACTCCCTCTCCATGTATTAAGTGTCAAAAAAAAAGAGAGAGAAAAGATAAAAGAAAAGAAAAAAACAAAGAAAAGAAAGAGATGAAGCACAGGAAAAGGATGAAATGGAATAAACATGTACCATCAGGGTGCCACCACAAACAGTGCACCTAGGGACAATTATATCCCAAGCCCCTTCCCCCACTTCATATACTTATGGCACATCAAGGGTACGACACACCTAGGAAGCTCCCACTTGCTTACGATTAGACCTATCTCCCTAAGTCACACCCATAGCACCTCCCCTTGTATACGAACTAGGTCCTCGAGTATGGGATAATACCACCGACTTGTTGCCTAAGGTTTGACCCAACTCCTAGTTTCAGTGCACAAAAAGTATGCACTGCACAATGAGGTAGACACACCCCAGGTAGTGCATTTGTTGTTCCTTTTCAGGTACGTTCAGCAACCCACAATCAACCACCAACATTAGAGGCCCCCATTACCCGCTCAATCGATCCTTGGCCTCCGCAACCTCTCATCCTTTTTTTTTTTTGCTTCTTCTCCACAGCCAATCTCCCCAAAGCCCCATCATCAACCCACATGGCAAATATTCAACCACCCTAGCCCTCACTAATAAGTACCATGGGACATGCGCTTGGCTAGGAGGGGGATGATCTTAACCCCTATACAAAGAAAGCACAAAGAAAGTAAATAAAATTAAAATGACGCACATAATAGAGTAGAAAAAGGCGGCCCAATAGAAAAAAACAAAAGGAAAAGAGCCAAAAGCACCATAAGCAAACTCAAAAGTCCAAGGCAAGTGCAAAAGGGGAAAGGCACATTTTAAATATAAAAGAATACTCTAAATCCTTGAAAAAGAGCTCCAAGCTCCCTCCTATGTAATTTGTAAATGTAGATAGGCATGAGTGAAGGAACCATGTAAATAGGAAGGGAATAGGGAAAGAGAACCTAGCCTAAAATGGTTGGTTATGTAAAAAAGGGATGGGTGCCCAAAGAGTAGGGCATGTATAAAAAGACAAAAAGTGAATGAAGAAGCTCATTCTTGTGTGTGGCCAAAACTAGCTCTCTTCTTCTTCCTCTTCTTGTTCTTGCTTGTGCTTGTGCTTGTGCTTGTGCTTGAGAGAGGGAGTGTAGGGAGTGAGGAAGTGAGTGTGTGAGGGTGAGAGACCATGGTGGAGAAGCTCTCCATCTTCTCCTCTCTTCTTTTCTCTTCTCTTGTCTTGCACATGGAAATGGAGTTTGTAGTTTGGAGTTTGAGAATCGAACTTGCTTGAGCTTGCACCGTGGATCGTGGAGCTACTAGAGAGCTTGAGGGAGGAGGCAACTCAATCAAGCATGAAGGTAAGCTCACTACGCCCATAGGTGTGAGAGCGTGCATAGCTATGAGAGGTAGCCACCATTGCACTTGGCTTGAAATGCTTGAAATAATAAGCAGTCCATAGGTCTTGGTGGTTGAGCGAGAAGCTCCCACAACTTCTAAGGCTGAGAGTCTTGATATTCTTCAGACTTCTCTGCCTCTCATGCCTCTTGAGCTTTGTTTCCTTCTACCTTGTTGCAAATACATGGTTTTCGAGCCTCCTTATTTTTTATTAATTCTCCTCCAATTGTTTCATCATTATAGCTCTCTTTCTTGAAGTAATCACTAGTTTTGTAGCTTCAATATGTTTGAATGTCCTACTAGATTATGTGTATAAGCTAGAAGCCCTTGCCTATCATCCCTAATAAACCTCAGCAAGAGGAACATAACAAGAATGGAGGGGTGCTTCTCGTTGTGGGATCCGTAAGATACAACATACCATGAGTCCATATATTGATATTCTTTCCACCCCTCTAATCTCATTGCCTCCAACACACTTGTTGCATTGACAAAATAGACAACTGGTTTCTCTTGCAAATGGGTTCATACTATTCTTCTAGATCAATATGGAGATGATACAGACATCTACATCCAGCCATATTTGCAATCAAGTTACATGCCATGATCCACTCTTGAATCTTGATGTGGTTTCAAGTCCCCAAAAACAAAGTCTTGAAAACATAGAGGGAAGATTTTGAGAGAGTCACAAAGGGAAATTTCTATGCAATAGCAAGGCATTGAAGGTGGTGCATGCGACGTCTTCAAAGTTCATTGTCAATGAATGATAGACAATAATGGGCCAAAAAAATGGTTTGGTGGCACAAAACCATATGGCTTTGGTGAATTGTCTGTAGAATAAACCCATTTTTAGTCGCCCGATGATTGTGCCTTTGGTGAAACTCAACCCACGCACCATAGAAGAGTTTTTTTTAATGGAAGGATTAAAATATTTAAACTTAAGGACTAAATTACTACGGCCTCCTACTAATGGCTATTGCAATTGATTGTGGACAAGATGAGGCTGAGAGGGAGAGATCAAGATCAAGACTCTCTCTCTCTCTCTCTCTCTCTCTCTCTCTCTCTCTCTCTCTCTCTCTCTCTCTCTCTCTCTCTCTCTCTCTCTCTCTCTCTCTCTCTCTCTCTCTCTCTCTCTCTCTCTCTCTCTCTCTCTCTCTCTCTCTCTCTCTCTCTCTCTCTCTCTCTCTCTCTCTCTCTGTGTCTGTGTCTCTCCCCAAAAAGGAAACTATGCTCACAGTTTAGACATGTTGCAGCAAGCAACTCCATAGCCTGATTTTTCTCTCTCTCTGGCAATGGATAATCTTGTCTACGATCCATATCGAGCTGCAATGACTCTGAGTTAGTGCACCACGTGGATGTTGGTCCAAGCACCAACACAATGCTTCAAGGAAGCAAAAAAATGGATCGTGGCACCATTGCAAGGTCACCAAAAACAAAGTAAGGGGAGGACATTTGCTTGGTTATGGCACAGTGATGGCGTAAGCAAATTCAATCTCTCCCAGTGGACAAGCAAAAGGATCTACTCCAGCTGCTACTACTGTGCAAAAAACTCTCAACTCTACAAAGGATGTGCATTAGGGGAGTATACCTTTGGCATATTTGGTTGGACAAAAACGCTTTGGTCTTTTTAGGACATCGCAAATACCTATGGCATACTTGGTTGGACACAAGTGCTTTGGCCTTTTCAAAACATCGCAAACCTCTGTGGCATGGGATTGTACCCATTTTTAGTTTTGTCTTTTGATTCTTTTTTGCAAACTTGGAGGGGTTTTCATATCTCTTTTTATGCCTTCAAAGAAAGCCATGTAACGTAGAGTTGGAATTAAAATTGAATATAAAAAATCAAAGCGAAGCTCACATGGAGACACAAGTATCCACATGATTAGATTCTTGAATGTCCATGCAATGATAAGGCTTTGAGGCTCATACGAATCAAACATGGCTACCCATGTGATTAGACTATCAAATGTCCATGCAAATTTTTTTAGGTTTGTTCTTCCTACTCAATGAGAACTATTACACAAAGGGTTCTTATTTTTTCAGGTTTGTTCTTCCTACTCGATGGTCTATTCTTCCTACTCAACGAGGACTATTACACAAAGGGTTCTGCTTTCTAGCATCTTTTGTGTCAATAGCTAAAGATGCAAAGCTTCGTGCTTTCAAGGTTCCAATTTCCCTAGTTGCTAGGAGGTCACCAACACACAACCACACACCGAGGGCAAGCCCCATAGCCGCTGCCCTAACACAAGATAGAACAGACAATATCTTTGGTGAGACCATGGAAAAAACCTTGTCTTAGCAACAAAACAGGTTGACAACGAGGGTGAGGGGTGAACAGTTGCATCATCACTTGCATGATCCCATATAATTAGATATATGATGCATTTTGAGTACCATGCACAGCTACTAATTAGATAGTTGTGCATTGCAAGGAAAAATAAAGGAGACGAGTACCTAGTACTCAGAAAATTCTGATTTAGAACACGAGAACTACATGAGGAGTATGGCCTAAGTCTTGAGGGGAGGGTCACTCAGGACTTGATCGATGTGCTAATCTCCTCGACAAGAAATGGCTCTCAGTATTCAAGCCTTTGGGGGAGAGTCACTTGGGACTTGAATGATGTTGATCTCCCCAACCAACAATGGCTCTTAGTGTTCAAGCTACAGCATCAAAACAATGCCAAGATATAACTAAACCATCTACATCCTGAAATTTTCAAGGACTATAGACTGCTCTTCCACAAGGTATATCAGGCCTCCCATCATGTGGGGAGATCACTGCAAAGTTTTCTGGGTGCTATGCATTTGAGAGGTGTAGTGTTGCAAAAGAAGACCCTTCCACATAAGATTACATGGGGCAAAGTCTAGGGCGTCCATGCTAGAAATGTGCAAAAGAAGGCTTGGAGGGCTAGAAAAGAAGTTGGGACAATTGGACGAGGGGAAACGACATATTTCAGGGTGGCCAATATGGATCAAATAGAAAGACCAACTACACGCAGGATGCAAGCAATATGTGCACTAAAGAGAATAATGTTTTTAAGTCATGAACTTCTGAACTAGATTCACCTACGATTTGTGGGGCATTGCTAAGAGGGTTTTGACAAGCTACATGCAGAAGTTGAGCAAGTTACATGAGCTGAGGGCATCTCTCCAACAAAGGAAGAAGACCTTATCGAGGGTTGAGGGCTCCAATGGCATGGCTAAGTGAATTAAGGATTACATTGCCATGTTTGAGCAATGCCTAGAGGACCTATACCGACAAGGCCCTCCTGATGTCAAAGAGCTAAATGATATGGAGGCCTATGAATGTGTCGAATTATGTGCTCCATCAAATTCGAATGACTGAGGATTAGCAACTTCTTGCCTAAGAGGTGGAAGCCCAACAAGTATTTTTATGAAGGGTTAGCCATGGTATTTGCTATGAAGAAATTTCGGCATTACCTTTTGGCTACACCCTTTGTCTTCTTTGTTGACCATCAAGCCTTGCTTTATCTTGTTAACAAACCCTGCACTACAAGATGCATTACTCAATGGTTACTTCTACTTCTAGAGTTCAACTTCTCTGTGGTTGTACGCAAAGGGAAGCAACACTACATAGCCAACCATATGTCTCACATACCCACAGGAGAAGCTGCTCGACAAGGCATCATGAACAACTTGCCTAATATGCATCTGTTTAACCTCCTAGCAAAATGGACTTGTTTAGAGCTGACTTGACACTACATTGGGTAGATGACATAGTCCAAGTGCTGGAGCATGGACTACCTAAAAGACCTATCAAGAAGGCCAAACTTAGGCAACTCATCCTCAAAATATAACCCTATCAATTGATTTTTGCAGGACAACTCTATAGGTTAGGGCACAATGGCTTGCTACATAGATGTGTATGCAAACATGAGATGCATGGTGTACTTGCAAAAGCACATAGCAGAATTGCAGGAGGGCACTTCAGCGAAGACATGATAGCCTGCAATATGTTGTAGTCTCAACTATGGTGACCTACCCTTTTTCGAGATGCAACACAATTTGTAAAGCACTATGATGAGTGCCAACTGACCAAGGTGTTAGAATATCAAGCTCTCGTTACTCTTCAATCAATCTATCTTTATGTGTCTGACCAACATTAGCTGGATACAATTGTACACGTATGTGACATTTAATAAGTCAGTGTAGTCAGTGACTTAACCACTGTTAGTCTTGGTTATCTATGTGTGTAAGTCTCTTTTAGTTAGTATGATGGAAGAATAATGAAAGAAGAACAACAATGAGCTGATGCTCATCTTCTGCTCCACTCTGTCTCTCTCCCTCTCTTCCAACATGGTATCAGAGCTTGAACACATGAAGCCTGAAGGCTTGGCAGTGGCCATTTGACATCAATGGAAGAATAATGAAAGAAGAACAACAATGAGCTGATACCCATCTTCTGCTCCACTCTGTCTCTCTCCCTCTCTTCCAACATGGTATCAAAGCTTGAACACATGAAGCCTGAAGGCTTGGCAGTGGCCATTTGACATCAAGACATCAGATCTGAAGAAAACGTCATCAAAGAAGATTGTGCCTACAGCCGTTTTTTTGCAGAAGCTATATCTTGCTACAGAAATGGCTTTTGGAGAAACGACCTACACTTTCTAACATTTCGACGTGGACTACAACTTTGTAGAAGAAAGTTTTTTCAAATTCCTCACAGATTTTGAGATATTCTACACAGACCTATGCAGACTGGCTATTTATTGCAGTAAACAGTAGGTGATTCTAAGGCACTAGTGGCTTTCATCCTAACAATGTATATGCCCTTATTATCATGCATTTGAGCAAGATATTGGAGTGTTAAATGCTCAATTTTGGAGCTTATTTGCAGGTTGAAAACAGTGAACTAGTTTTTGATATCCTAAATTTGGAAACAATATACCTATAGGGTTGAAGTATATGTGATGCTTATTCGCTATTGACAAATGCTTGGATCATACCACTTGAGTGGTAGCTTTTGGGATATTGTGAGTGCTAAAAGTCCAAAGTTTGGATTGATTTTTTGCTAGTTATACCAAGGTATTGACTGGTTATTGTCTACAAGAAGGATACCTATCATCTTCACTTGACATACATGCAATATATTTTGATCGATTGGACATGTATCAACTCCTGCATAGAGTGGCAATTGAATGAAATGTTTTGGGGCTGTTTTAAGGTCTGAATACTCTTGTTTTAATAGAGAAAATAATGATGGTTATAGCAACGGGTTGGTTGTATTTGGTATTGCTACTTGCATATAGTACAAACATTGATACTTGTATGGACATAGTTTGTTGCTCATCGCCAGCCAAATGGACTCTGGGGATTTCCTCACCAATGTCCTCACTTACCTCACCCACATAAGTGTTTGACCTATCGACATGGACCATTATGCTCAAATGGAGTACAACCCGACCTTCTATGCTTGGCTCATGCAAAATTGAAACACATAAGCATGCATTGAATGGTCTCCACCCTTCAACCTCTAATCCTAAGAAGGGTTTTTCTCATCTCTAAGGGGGGAGGGTGCGAGTGATGTGAGTGAGTGATGTGAGGGATGAATGATAAAAAGTGTAAACATAAAACCTCAATCTACATCCAAAATATGTAAAAATCAACTCATGATTGAGTAAAAGTGTTAGAAATCCCTATGAAATGCATGGACTATTTGAAGAAAAATTCTCTTACGTACCTTTCTGCAAAAATTATCCAAAGAATACTAATGGTGAGCTATGGCTACATGACAAGCACCTACAATGGCAGGACAGGAGAAAACCAGCAAGCTGTCATTCTCGAAGGAGGAGTAAGCGAAGTACGGCCTTTCAGTGGAAACAAGGACCTACATTCAATTCAAATTTAGGCACGTCTTGAATTTGGAAGACATAGTAATGGAAGAGCTAGCCATCAAGAAACTCTTGAAGCAGCGTAAGCTGCAGAAGTACGTGGAAAAGGTGGGCCAAGATGTGGACTATGAGAAGTGCACAGAATTCGTTTGGACATTCAATAGGAACTGCGGCACTATCACGGTGCGCCAAGAGAATGAAGCCCGTCAAGTGGGAATTGAGCTGAGCCCCGAGTTGGTGCAGAAGGCACTTGACCTACCCAACAAAGTTAAAAGATAACCAAAATAAGATGTGTACATCATGTTGGGAATGGACAAAGTGACAGTCCACACCAATGATGGCATTGGCCTAGCTAACATCCCAAATCCCGAAGTCCAACTACAAGCAAAAATGGTGCATGCCTTGTTCTCCAACCAAAGATACAATGCATTGATGAGCATAATCAATGTGTCAATGCTGGAGAGCATCGCTGCCAAGTCTTTCGACGAGGTGAAACTAAACGGCTTCATGAGGAAGACGATAGAAACATCGGCAAAAGCATTAGCCAACCACCAAAGGATGACCTACCAGTAGAGAATCCCCAATCTCCAAAGCTAGAAAGTCATCATCATCAAAGGCCTCCACCATTGGGTTCGAAGCGGTCTTAACAACTATCATCAAAGAAGCCTTGGGGGAAGCACAAGAAGATGAGGAAGTCGATGAGATGCCGGATAGGTCACCCTTGTACCAAGAATAGGAGCAATCTAGCAAAAGAATGATGAGTGATGAGGAAGGAGAGTAGCATGCACCATCTAGCTGAGAAGCAGCCAAGAGGTCGAAGAAAAGGACCCCACAAAAGAAAGCCAAGGAAGAGAGCAAGAAGAAAGAGAAAGTGGATTTGCTAAGAGCACAAATTGAGTCCGAAAGTCCCAAAGAAAGGAGAAAGAAAAGGGAAAAGGAGGAGATGAAAAGAATAGAAGAGTGATGAGGAAGGAGAGAAACACTCACCATCTAGCCGGGAAACAGCCAAGAGGTTGAAGGAAAGGACCCCACAAGGAAGAGAGCAAGAAGAAAGAGAAAGTGGATTTGTTAAGAGCACAAATTGAGTCCAAAAGTGCCAAAGAAAGGAGAAAGAAAAGGGAAAATGAGGAGACGAAAAGAATAGAAGAGGAATCTAGGAAGGCTAAAGAGGAAAGGAGGAGGAGAGCAGAGCGAGAGGCCGAGGAGCTAAGGAGAAAGGAAGAAGAAGACATAGCCCCCGCCATCCACCTCTAAGTGGAGCAACCTTTAAGGGAAAAAGTGCTGCTAGCCATGAGCCCCCATGCAGAGGAACACCTTGGCACAAGCTCCCAAGCACCCAAGAATATGCCACCCCCGCTAGCTAAGGGCAAAGGCAAGGGTCTAATTGACCCCATCCCACCTACTCTAATACCCGCCACCCCAGTCTCTACATCCACGCAAGGCTCTTCTACCACAGTTGATGCCAACAACCTTGTAGCCTATGTGCAGTTTCTGGTTAACAAAGAAATAGTTCAAGGTGGAAGTGGAGGAACCCCTGTAACTGGAGCAAAAAGTCTGACAGCTTGCAGTTGGGGCATCTAGACAGGACCCCAAATGGTCAAAAATAGAAGCATCTACGACCACTACCCCCACCACTCTGCCATTGTCTGCACACTACGATGACTATGTTCAGGAGCTCTTGTCACAGCTGAAGAGGGTGAAAGAAGAAAAGAAAATCATCGTTGCAGAGTTGGAGGCCAAAAAAGAGGCCATGGCAACCTCCCAACTAGAGAAAGCATGCCAAGTAGCAAGCTACTAGAAAGAAATAACTGAACTGAAAGCAGAACTCAAGGCTAAAGAAAGAGAAGAGGATAAGTGGTGGAAGGGGCTTGAGGAAGAACATCAAGAGTTTATAGGCCTACAAAGGCAATACAAACTCCTCATAGTGCAGAATGAAGAATTAACTGGGCAAATGGACAAGATCCAACAAGCCATGGATCAACTTGCAGCAATAGAAGCAGCAAAAGCCCTAGAAGGAGAGCAGCATAAACAAATGGATGAACTGATGGGTAGGCTGATGATGGAAATGGAAGAGCAAGGGAGGTTAGAGAGAGAGATTGAATGCTTGAAGAAGGAGAAGGAGACAATAATTAAAAAGTGGAAAGCACAAGAACCGACCCTAGTGGCCCTAGTGCGAAGGCAAAACGAGAGCCCAAAGGAGATTCAACAAAGGGCCAATGAATGGAAAAAACAAAGAGTGAAAAAAGAGTGAAAGACCTAGTGAGCTGCATGGCTCTTGCAGAGGGAAATATAGTGTTAGTAGAAAGCAGGGCAGAGGTCACACAAATCACTTTGGAAGCCCAACAACGTGCCTTCCTCAACACTCTCCTAGACACCACACAATCTGAAGAGGAGGAGATCATCGAATCATTAAGGAAAAAATAGGAAACTACTCATAGGACCCTAAGACTAGGAATATACAACCAAGCACAAGTAGCAAGCACTAAGGAATAGGGCCATAGGAGCATAGAAGACAGGAAATGCAAAGGCCGGTGGAAGAGGCAGGACCAAGCTTGGAAATGGAGTGGCAAGAGGAGGAGCTAACCCCACAACCTCCTTCCCCCCGACCAGAGAAGCAACACAAATAAACGTCCCTACTGTCAAGAAGGCCATGCTCAAAAAGAAGAGAAAGAAAATGCTTGAGCTCACATGAAGAAGGCTGAATACACAACCACCAATGATGCCAACAGTGCCCATTCCACCGAGAGAAGACTGCTTCCCAGTAAACTATAATGCTAAACTCATATTCTAGGAGCAGAGGGAGAACAATCACGAGCCCTTCGACTTTGATTTTTGATTCCCCGCCTCATTAAGTAGGGTATTATCGCTCAAGGTAGTGGAAGAGGTGATCAAAGTCGAAAGGAGGGGCTGGGAGATATATGGACCTCTAAGAGAGAGAAAAATCCTACCCAATGGGGAATAGAGGCTCCAAACTATTGGGAAAACAAAGTTTATGAAGTGCCAATGATAACTGGGAAATCAATGCAAATAAAGGCACCAAAATGTGCTCACATGGAAACAACTTTTTGTAAAATGATTCATTGCAAATGTACCATCTTTTCAAAATTTGTCTACGAAGCAATGTAAAATGTGTAGTGCAAAAGACTCACATTTAAAAAATGTAGAAAGGAAAGGAAAGGTCAAACACCTTTTGTCTCATTTCAAAAATTGAAGGGTCTTTAGACTTTAGCCAAAATGTATGCAATCAAATTTTATAATATCAAGAAAGGAAAAGGAGGAGGCTTGTCGGGTGATTTGAGGAGGTGGGAGGTTGAGATGGTTCCAACCTCTCTCTTCCTTTATCTTCTCCTCTCACGCTTCATTTCCTCTCTCCCATTTTGGCACAACTCTCATCCTTCTTGTTCTTGCTTTTCTCTATTGTGCTTCATGCTCATTTTTAATGGAGAGTGAGGAAGAGGAAGAGGGTGAGGATGGAAAATTTTCCTCATTTCTTATGGCCTCTCTCTTGTGTGTTTTGAGGATATGGTTTCTTGGTGAAGAAGAAGGTTTCTTGTAGGCTTTTGTGGTAGCAAATGTATTTGCAGCCTCTCTTGGCTGGTTCGAGCTTCTCTTTGTGCCGTGGCAGGGTGCTATTCAATCAAGAACAATCAAGGGCTACGAATGCCAATCAAAGTGGAGGAGGCTTATTTGGGAGGGCAACGTTAATGCGTCTGGATGTCATTTTGTGACACCCTACCCTTTAAAAGAAATAATCCCACTTTCATGCCATATCCGAAGGGTAGAAGTGGATTACAACCCCGATAACCACGATCGATACGACTTCTCCGGAATATACAATGTCAATACCACAAATCTTGAAGAAGCCCTCACCTTTACACTACAAGATCTAGTGGTAGTGTGGAGATCCACACTTGTATGGATGACCTCTACACTCGTGATTGCCTACCATACAAGTTATCCATTTGATCCCGAGGGAAGGAATGACTTGGAAAAGCTCTACCTAGATCAACATTCCCCCAGCCTTGTAATAAGTTTTGATTTTGGTTTTTGAGGAGAAAAGCATTTTAGGTAGGGATGGAATGTAAAGAAAAGGGAAATCTAAATATTCGGGGAAAATAGGGAAAAATACCAACTACATGGTTAGGTATAGTAGTTATATGAATCCCCTTTTCATCTTCATCTTCTTCTCCTTGAGCTATCATGGCTTCCCCTACCTTCTCTCTCCTCTTATTGGCATTTTCTCTCTCCTCTCAACCTCCTTCATTACAATAGTTCACAGTAGAGCTATTGGAGGTACCACAAACATAACATTTTAGACAAGATTTGATAATAAATTCTCAGAGTGAGCTTGTTAGGGCATACTCTAATCTATTTTTTTATCTGAGACTATTTTTGGCTTTGCTTTGAACTATGAGTGTTGCACATGCTATTTCATCTTTTTCTACAATTCTACACAAGTTGTTCAAAAACTACAAAACAAGTAAAGAATTATAGTGTCGATTGTAGAGACATTGTATATAACTTACTAGTTATTGGCATCCTATTACTGACTATTAGAAACAAGTAGTTTTAGGTTGTAGGCTATTTGATACAAGTTGTAGATTGGAAATTGTAAATTTCTTAGTTTTTAAGTTTGTTGTTGGGGTTATTGTTGTATGCAAATAGTGTTACTAGAGTATAGACTCAAATGCATATGTTGTAGCAATTCTTGAGCTACATATATGGTCATACTATTTATACATATTTGCTATCTCGTGAATGAGAAAGAAGCCCATTCCTTGTTGTATTGCAATGGTTTTAGGGAGATTAGTATTT